>NC_069368.1:56010000-56310000 GCF_021730395.1 Mercenaria mercenaria
AGAAAAAAGAAGTTTCAAAGCTTGCATGCAAAACTTTAACCAGGATTTTCTAAGTCCAAAAGGGGGCATAATTTGGACAAAATGCATGTCAGAGTTATGGCTCTTGATGCTATCACCTAGTTTTATGACCCTGAAGACACATGTGAGGTTTCAATTCAATATCTGCATTAGTTTTGGAGATAGTAACTTGCATGTAAAACTTTAACCAGTATTTTCAAGTCCAAAATGGGGCATAATTTGGCCAAAATACATGTCAGAGTTATGGGACATGACCCAGTGAGGTTGGTAATTGACCTAGAAAAGCTTCAAAAAGAAAACATAAGTTTCAAAGCTATATGCCTTTAAATGATAGCCATATGTACTTGCATGCAAAACTTTTAACCAAGGTGTGACGCCGACGCCAGGGTGAGTAGAATAGCTAGGCTATTCTTTGAATAGTCAAGCTAAAAATGATGGAATTTCTAGTGATTTGTTTAATACTGAATGCATTGTTTCTGCTTTTTTTATCTATTTCTAAATCTAGCAAATTTCAATCTTGCTAGGCAGTTACCATCTTGTAAACTATTTTTCTCAGCAGTTAACATCTTGTTAACTATTTTTCTTGGCAGTTAACATCTTGTAAACTATTTTCTCGGCAGTTACCATCTTGTTAACTATTTTTCTATGCAGTTAACGTCTTGTAAACTATTTTCTCGGCAGTTACCATCTTGTAAACTATTTTCCTATGCAGTTAACTTCTTGTAAACTATCTTAGGCAGATAACATCTTGAAATATATTTTCCCAGGGACAGTTAACATCTTGTAATCTATTTTCCCAGGGACAGTTAACATCTTGTAATCTATTTTCCCTACACAGTTAACATCTTGTAATCTATTTTCCCCAGACAGTTAACATCTTGTTAACTATCAGTCTTTGGTTAGTGATATCATCAGAGACAGACATCAGACTTAGCAAAAACCAAATCTGCAATCTGATTTTCACTGGTATGATTAATTTAAAAGTGATCAAAGCACCCGCTTAATTCAGTTATAAAAGCATTAACATCATTTTCTACCATTCCTTGGTAAAATTCACATTGCTTCAGCAAACTTTGCTATCCACTTGTCGAAGAAACTTCCCCAAAAACCGTGGACTTCCTTTTCATTTTTCTCTCTCCAGGGATAATATGGCATAAATTACACAATATTATGGTAAATTAACCAATAAACTACCAAACTACTAAAAGTCAGCCTGTGCTAGTGAGAAACCTTCCATTCCTGTAACCAGGCAGCGATTTTGTCCAAATTATCTTCCAGTTCATCTGGTGTATTGCTGGGTAACTCATGAACAATTTCAGCCTTGTAGGAATTTCTAGCTTCATCTAATATTGTCTGGAATATTTCACATTGTATGTTGTCGTCCAACTTCTTCCCTGCATATCCCCTGAAATGGATAAAACAATCTCTTCTTTTTTAAAAATAGAAAAAAATAAGCATAAATTTTGAAGATTTTTCTATAATGCACAATCAAGTAACCCCATGGGGCAGGGTCAATTTGACCCTGGGGGTCATGATTTGAACAAATTTTGTAGAAGCCTACCAGGCAATGCTACATGTCAAATATCTAAGATTTAGGACTTCTGGTTTATTTTTAGAAAATTTTTGAAGATTTTCCTATGTAAAATCAAGTGACCCCTAGGGCGGGGTCAATTTTGACCCCGGAGGTTACGATTTGAACAAACTTTATTGAGGTCCACTAGGCAATGCTACATGTCAAATATCTAAGCTCTAGACCTTCTGGTTTATTTTAAGAAAATTTTTGAAGATTTTCCTATGTAAAATCAAGTGACACTGGGGTGGGGTCGTTTTGACCTGGGATCATGATTTGAAGAACTTTTGTAGAGGTCCACTAGGCAATGCTACATGTCAAACATCTAAGCTCTAGGGCTTCTGGTTTCTGAGAAGAAGATTTTTGAAGATTTTCCTATGTAAAATAAAGTGACCCCTGGGGCGGGGTCAATTTTGATGCCTGGGTCATGATTTGAATAAAATTGGTAGAGGTCCACTAGGCAATGCTTCACACCAAATATCTAAGCTCTAGGGCTTCTGGTTTTTGAGAAGAAGATTTTTAAAGTTTTTCCTTTCGGTTGCCATGGCAACCAGAGTTCTGCATGGAATTCAATTCTTTGAATAATTTTGAAAGGGGCCACCCAAGGATCATTCCTGTGAAGTTTGGTGTAATTCTGCCCAGTGGTTTTCAAGAAGAAGATTTTTTAGAAATTGTTGACACACGATGCATGATGCACTATGCACGACAGACATCAAGCGGTCACAATAGCTCACCTTGTCACTTCGTGACAGGTGAGCTAAAAACACTGCATCTGCAATCACTCCTCCTCCACCTTTGATTCATGTGAGGAAGTTGGCAGTTACTTGTGGAGAACAGGTTTGTACAGGAACAGAATCCAGGAACACCGGTTGGGTTAACTGCCAATTGTTACATCACTGACATACTGTTGAAAAATGGAATTAAACCCAAAATAAACAAACACACAAATAATACTAGAGATGCTTTTGAGAAAAGCGCATGTCTCCCACAACTGCCCCTATGAAAAATGTTAGTTTCTCTAGATGTTTTTAGACGAGTGGATCCAATTAGATGGTCTGGATGAGTGGATCCAATCAGTAATTCAAGGGCCATAAATCGAAAGTGCCTGGGCGGATTTGGCTAGTTATCGAACTTGGGTAAGGTCTTATGGCCAAACACATTTTGTTCAAGTTTGGTGAAGATCGGATGAGAAATGTTCGACTTAGAGAGTGGACAAGAGTAAACAGATGGATTTTTTCGGTAATTCAAAGGCCGTAACTCTAAAATGCCTGGACCGATTTGGCTAGTTATCGGACTGGGCCGAGGTCTCATGGTCAAACACATTTTGTTCAAGTTTGGTGAAGATCGGAGGCCAAGTAGGCTGAGTAAAAAGGCCAATTTTTCGATAATTCAAGGGCCATAAGTCCAAAATGCCTGGACCGATTTGGCTAGTTATCGAATCTGGCTGAGGTCTCATGGTCAAACACATTTTGTTCAAGTTTGGTGAAGATCGGATGAGAAATGTTTGATTAAGAGTGCGGACATGAGTAAAAAGGCCAATTTTTCGATAATTCAAGGGCTGTAAGTCCTGGACCTATTTGGCTAGTTATCGAACTTGGCCGAGGTCTCATGGTCAAACACATTTTGTTCAAGTTTGGTGAAGATTGGATGAGAAATATTCGAATTAGAGTGCGGACAAGAGTAAAAAGACCGATTTTTGGTAATTCAAGGGCCATAACTCCAAGACGCCTGGACCGATTTGGCTAGTTATCGAACTTGGCTGAGGTCTTATGGTCAAACATATTTTGTTCAAGTTTGGTGAAAATCGGATGACAAATGTTCAACTTAAAGAGTGTGGACAAGCTTTGTGACAGACACACACACACACACACACACAGACTGGAGTAAATCAATGTCTCCCACACCACTGTGAGGTGGGAGACATAATTAAGATTTATTCAAACTGGTTCTGCTGTTTTAAAAAAAAGGTAATGTTGTGTAAAATATCTTAAAGTCTGTGTAAGGCTGTTGTGTGTCACACAGAAGTTTAAAATACACTTTTAACATTGACAGTTCTCAGCATAAAATGTATTAGATGGTACAAAACTTTCAAATATTATCTGAAACAAGACTATTGCCCAGCAATAAAAGTCCACTACCAGAAGGGAACCTACATTTTTTATACTGATAAAGAACCTGCATATTCTCCAAATAACTTGCTATCTATAAATCAGGTTTCATAAAAAAATCTTAAACCCCTGAAGTTAAAATGGATCTACCTTTTGTGACTGACAAATGGAGAGACAGACAGATGGATATAGAGTCAAAATAAAAATAAAATGATGTATACATTTTACATCCTTTAAGAGGTTCATAAAAATGTATGATATTTAAAGTTTTTTTTTCTATACTTTGCTTTGATGGCCGAGAATCTGAACATATCTTCCTCATGTGGATGTATACCAAGTTTCTTCTGAATTTGATGAAAACTGTATGAGGAATAGAGTACACAAGGAAGTGTGACTGAAGGAGTGAGACACATGGATGTACAGTTCAATTTATGCATCATGGCATAAAATATCTTGTACTTTCTGAATGACTGCAGGATCCCACTACCCTTCGTATTTCTGGACTATTTGTTGCCACAGAAACCACTTTTTTGTTGCCATAGCAACGAAATTGAAGGACATACATAATATTCATATTGCCATCTATCTTTGTTGAAAGTTTTGTTGTAAAATGTCTTGTACTTTTAAAGTTATAATATTGCAGGATTCCACTTGTGAAAACTCGCTGACAGGCTGACGGATAGACCAGTCCCCTCTAGTCAAAAACTGGCAGGGGTCTCTTAAAAGCTGTTCCTGATTATTGCAATGTCTAAATTATTTTGTACACAATAATACCTTTGTTCTAGCCTGTTGTACAACACCGTGTTATCTGTGCGGAGAACAAACACAATATCAAACCACCTCTCTGGGAAGAACTCACAACCATGGTAATCTATGATGTTGCCTCCCCCTCTCATCTGATCTTCTAACTCATCTATCACCTGTCAAAATATAAACATTAGATTGAAACAAGAGCTTCTGTGAAACTCACCTATCACTATGTGACTTTCAAAATATCAAAGACTAGAATGAGGAAGGAAACAGACACTGAATGACTGATGTACTATTGCTTGCAGCTGTAAGTCACAGCAACAATTGTAGGCCTAATGTTGATAGCACTAATGTTTGCTGTGTATGACCGTAGTAAATTAAACAATTTTTTTTAAATCTTAACATCAAGACTGTCCCGAGGTGAACTGAATTTAGATCACTGTTTTTTTGTGAGCTAAACTGTGTATAACTTGCTGTTAAATTCAATTAATAATAATATGTCAATTTTAACATATATGGTTTTCCAATAGTACCAAAAAGATGCATTTGCATCATTAACATCCTAACATTTATAGAATGATTCCCTCTTGGTTTAATACTAGAAACTAGATTACAATCTGTATTATAAAGTCACCAAAGAAAATACAATGTATTGTGTTAAATTATTCTAAAATGGAACAGTTTCAAACAAGATCAATTTTCAAAAAGTCCTCCAAATACTTAAGCCCAGCAGATTGCGGCCATAGATTTTAGTAATAATTTTTAGCTCTGGTGGCCCCTAAAATCAATACAGTGGAACCGTTTGAATAAACCTGAGAGAGGATCTTTCAAGGTTGATAAAAACCATAAAATTAGTCAAGCAGAACCATTTGAACAAATCTGAGAGAGGACCTTACAAGGATGCTACAGACCAAGTTTGGTGGTGAGAAGTTGTTTTAAGGTTTTTCTATTTTTAGCTCTGACAGCCCATAGTCCTGTGGAACCATTTGAACAAATCTGAGAGGATCATACAAGTATGCTACAGACAAAGTTTGGTGAAGATCCATCAATGAGTTCATGAGAAATCAGTCAAAGGTTTTTCTATTTTTAGCTCTGGTCGGCCCCTAAAATCAATCAAGTGGAACCACTGAACAAATCTAAGAGCGGACCTCATAAGGTTGCTTCATATCAAGTTTGGTTTAATTCTGACCAGCAGTTTCAGAGAGAAGTTGTTGAAGTAAAAAGATGATGCTGATGGACACAGGCACATCACAAAAACTCGTCTGAGCAAAATCCAAGTGAGCTAAAAATATACTGTCATCAAAATAAAGTACTGGGTAACACTCCACATCTAATTTATGTTCTCTGATTTCAAACGCAAAAGCTGAGCTCTATATTTCCTTAGTTCATTTCAGATATCTGCTGCAAAAATCTGCTTGCAATGTTTGGCTTATATCTTGAGTCTATGCTGTAATCAAAACTGGAACCAAGAATAACATATCAGAACTAGAGGTCACAAGATTTTTCTATTTTTAGACCTACTGACCTAGTTTTTGAACCCATGTGACCCAGTTTCGAACTTGACCTAGATATCATCAAGGTGAACATGCTGACCAATTTTCATGAAGATCTCATGAAAAATATGGCCTCTAGAGAGGTCACAAGGTTTTTATATTTTTAGATCTACTGACCTAGTTTTTGACCGCACGTGACCCAGTTTCGAACTTGACCTAGATATCATCAAGATGAACATTCTGACCAACTTTCATGAAGATCCCATGAAAAATGTGACCTCTAGAGTGGTCACAAGCAAAAGTTTACGCACGGACGACAGACGCCACGCGATCACAAAAGCTCACCTTGTCACTTTGTGACAGGTGAGCTAAAAACATAAAAATCTGTGCTTATTATCTAGGGCAATATTTTCTGAATAAAACTGTACACATAATTTCAAAATAATCATAAAAGAGTTAGAATTATAAGTGTTTTCAAGATGTATAGAAGAAGGCAAAGATGTGAAGCAGTACAAATCCTTGACTGCAGGTTCAAGTTCTGTTAAGTAATTATTTCAATCACACTCTAAAACATGAAAGTAGCCAAATTTAAGTTTCAGATCCAAAAAGCACATTGTTAACAGTTTTTGCACAACTGTGAACTAGATAAAATACATTGTCCTTTCAGCAAAATTAGTAAAATTTAATATCTATTATAAATACCTGGTCTTCGTTTAATATCGGACATTGATAGACATCATCATAACCCTCGTAAAAATGTTCTTGTTTTGCAAGTTCTCCCACGTTAACATACTGTAACCCTGTCCTCTGTGCAAGTTCAGCTCCCAAAGTAGATTTCCCAGTCCCTGGTGTGCCTAAAAAACAATTGTTAGGGAAAACACTTATTACTGAAGGCTTAAATGCATTTATAACCAGCTTCATTACAGACAATTTTAATACTTATTTTGTGCTGTTATATAGGCGCACTGGGCAAGGTGCTTTTCTTATTGTGAAACTTACTCTACATGTTTGCACATGTCACTAAAATAAAAATATTTCCTTGTTGTAGACCGTCCGCTTCGAATGCGGGAGGTCTTTGGTTGGATCCCTACAGTGTCATACCAAAGGTGTGAAAAATAGTACCAGTAGCTCCCTTGTTTGGCACTCAGCATTAAAAGGGAAACTAGCTGGCTTCTCTTTCTCATACCCTCGTGGCGATGGATTCCAACAGGAATGAGGTGTCGAGAGGGAATAATATAAGTAGTAGAACCTGCTTCACAATTAACCTAAAATAAATAAGTATAAAATAAAGAAACTTCCTATTTTATCTTAAACAATGCAAACTGGTTGTAACCCTCTCAGATCAGAACTATGCATTTCTTTCAACTGAAAGACAAAATTTATGGGTTTTTTTATCAAGAGATTAAAATTAATGGATAAAGTGGCGAAAAAAACCCATAAAATACTTATAAAAGGAATTATTTCATTATGTGAATATCATTTCTTCATTAAAAAAACTTTTTACTTTAAAAACACTTAGTATCAGTTTTGTTTACTTCTCAGAAAAAAATCCAGTTACTGGAAAGTCTCCATTAATCATCTCAATTAAAACTAAGTCACGGACACGGAATATCATTCTTAACTTAAGATAAATTAATGGTCTGAACTGTCCACGGTTTTCTCTCAGATTTTGCGGTTGGAAACGGTTCTGGTAAATTGTTACATATCTTGGAAAGGTATCAAGTCAACTTGTCCCCCAGTCAACTCGTCCCCGATATGGTCATTTCATCCCCTAAAATAGGTCATTTTGTCTCCCTCATGATAAAATTTAGTCAACTCGTCCCCCTTTTGGTAATTTTGAGTTGACTGGGGGACGAGTTTATTGGGGGACGAGTTGACTGTAAATCCTTGGAAAGATGATGGGGACAGTCACTGATGCACCATATTTTACTTGCTGCAGCTGTAAGTGGCAGCAACAACAGACCTTATGTTGATTGCTCTAATGTTTGCTGTGTATGACCATAGTAAGTTAAGATTCATCGAAAGTGTTTGGAGACCACCCCTCAGGTGAATTTTAATTTCAGAATTTATACCTCACAGACCATTACTATTTATAACAAATATACTGAACTGTTCAGAGGATGCAGGAAATACTTTATACAAAGGTTAGCTTCTTTGGGAATATGTATTTTGTCTAATATTACATTTACTTCAACTGTCAATGTTCAGACTATTTTGTAGAAAATATCAAACTGCTTTTTCAAAAGTATTTTTTCATTTAACTTTATTTTGGTTGTGTGTTTAACATATTTATCTAGGTACTCCCAGTAATGAAATATGGTTAACTTATGTATTTTCTCAAACATAGGTGTATTGTGTCATTTTGACAGCTCTACTTTCACTTTCATTTTGCAATTTTTGCAATGTTTTGAAATGTACATGTTTTGTAACATTTTCAACACTCACCTGGAGAAATGTGTTAGGCACACAATAAGTAGATATATAAAGTCAAAATATTTTTCTAAAAAGAAGTTTCAAATTGATATTTTCTACAAAACAGAATGTGGGCAAGCAAAGTACATGTGATATAAGAGAAAATTTATTATTCCGAACAGAACAACCTCCCTCGAAAGACAATGCTACTTCTTCTGAACACTTTGGTATACATTTTAGGCAGTGGCTAGGGGTCCAGTAACCAGACCTCTAGACCCGAAGGTAGACAACGGGTGAACCCATACAGGGCAGGCTAGAGGTCCGGTAATTACAACGGTATTTACAAAGAACTAGGAGACTATAAGTATATTACTAGGAGACTATATTTTATCTTAAAAACTGGAGATGATTTCAGAAATTTGTTTTCGTATTTTTCTCGTTGTTTAAGTCACAGGAAGCAGATGTATTTATAATTCTTTGATCCTGGGAAAAATACGATCGCAAATATGACAATAATTAATAGCAATTTGTACGCCATAATCGGAAGCTTTTATTGTTTTTCTTAGGACTGATGAATAAAAAATATTAAACTGAGAATGTTTTCTTCAGTATTTAAGACATGGATTGTGTTCACGAATGGTTGAATTCATTTTACTGCTTGAGTAAACAAATAACCATGACTACCGGAAATCGCTGTTAAAATTTCATATTTAAAATATGTATCAAACACGAATGAGAGCTAATTATACGTAAAATATTTACAAAAATAAACGTAAAAAAGGCAACTTTATGACAACTTATCGTAACTTTTACCAGTATTTACCTTATACACTGGTATTACAGTTCATAATAGTACATTTATATTGATTACCAGACCTTTAACGGTTATCGTTATCTATTTACTCAAACAGTAAAATAAATTCAACAATTCATGACCACAATCCATGTCCTAAATACTAAAGAAACAAGAGCTGTCACTAATGGTGACAAATGCCCCCACAGCGCCTAGACCTTTAACCTGGTGACCCCAAAGTCAATAGGGGTCGTGTACTCAATAAGTACTATCAGCATGTGAAGTTTGAAGGTCCTGGGTACGGTGGTTCAAGAGTAAAGTGCCTTCATGCAAAAAGTTAACGCTGTGACAAACGAACGAACTAACGGTCGGACAGTTGAAAACTAATATGCCTCCCTTTGGGGGCATAAAAATTATGTTTATTATTCTAATTCATCAGTCCCAAGAAAAGCAATAAAAGCTTTGTGTCGGTAAAAAGCTATACATAGCTATGTTAATGTTGAAATCTTTCTGACAATAAAAAATTTTGATTTGATTTGATTTGCTTAAATTCCGATTATGGTTAGCTATTAATTATTTGTTGAATTAGCGATCGTGTTTTCCCCGGGATTAAAGAATTCATAATTTTAACATGTCCAAAACATTGCGGAATGATACTAATTTCACTTGGGTATTCATTACATTTTACTCGGACTTTATCATAGACTCTCTGTGTAAAATCTCAAACTTTAAACTAAAATAAAGGTAATTAATTAAATCCATATAATATTTCAATGAAACTTCAAACTTTTATTGTTTGTAGCATCATCTGGGGCATGTGCATTGAAAAATCTTAATTTGATTTCTAAAATAGTGTGTATTTATTTCTAAACTAAAGTCACTATATGTTCATTGTAAATATACTTTGTTATACCCATGTGGAAACTGACAGGTACTAGAAAATGCTGCTCTCTGATTGGTCAGTTAGGACCCCTGATGTACGGTGATGTCATGATAAAGTTATGAATCATAAATACTTCTGTTTTCTGTGACTTACCATGTATTTAAAACAACAAGAAAAATAAAACATATTTATGAAATCATCTCCCATTTTTAAAGATAAAATATAGTCTCCTAGCTATTTGTAAATGCCGTTCTCAGTATTCATATTGATTACTGGACCTCTAGCCTGCCCTGTACGCAGGGTTTCAGAAATCCCATGTCCGGAGCCCGGGGGCTACCAGAAAATTCTGTCGGGCTACTAAATTTTTTCACAGCGTGCCCGCTGGACTACCTTGAAACTCCGTATCTGGTAGCCCGGAAATCAATAATTTAGTCTTCAAATATAATTTTGATAGTTGTCTATAACCCCTTTGTTTATCAAGAGATACACACCCGGGGCTTTAATTATCTTACCACCTACTGTCACAATCGGCAAACAATTAACCGTTTAATCGTACCCGGAGGCAAATGTTTACAAAAACATGTGCACAAGTGATTTTAGACTAATACAATAACATCAAAATCGCTGATCGCTATTGTTTAAAACAATATGCAAACCAGTCTTAAAATTACGTCATTTTAGCGCCACCTGCCAAAGTGTACTTCGGTTTGCTGACCTCAATATTTATCGAGCGATCAGAAAGAATAGATGTTTGATTTTGAGACAGTTTAGTGCCTACACTGACTGTTTATGCTTTCATTTAAAAACTTGCCTAACATGCAAAAAATTCGACCATGATTTAGCAAGATATCAGAAAGTATACAGAATTCTGGACAAACATAATTTCGGATAAGTGAATATACAGTGCCAAGAAACTGAGAGACTTTATATACGCGGTTCTAGTCCGTTTATTAAACTAGACAGATGTTTAGAATCAGACAGAATTATTATGTCAACTTAAATAATTTTGAGATAAATCACAATTCATACGCTCTAAAAAATTGCAAGTTTATAAAAATTGATTGCATTCCTTTACATTGCCATGTTGCAATAATTAACTATCAGAGTACTCCTGTAATATTTCTAGTTTAAATACATCTAGTTTTATCTTTAAAATGATAAAAAGGAGTAATGATAATTGCTATTTAAGAGAACAAAATTTATAACAATGTGCTTATGGCTAAAATTATGAAATTTAATCATTCCATCCACTGTAGTATAGAAGCACATAGTAAATTAACCGAAATGACCATTGCCAAATAAACTTAAATGTTCGGGCTACCAGATTAAAATTTTGGTAGCCCATTGGGCTACCAATAAATTTGCAGATTTCTGAAACCCTGCTGTACGAGTTGTCTACAGGTCCAGTAACCATTAATGAAAAGGCAGTGGCTAGAGAACCGGAATCGGTTCCCTAGACAGCGAACTTATTCGCCCAGAACCGGTTCTCTAGCCAAAGTACCGTGCATAGGCTAGGGAACCGGAATTTTATTTCTATGCATAAAGCTGCTGAAATCACTTTGTTTCTTTTGGTAAGTATCATGCATGTTAAAAATTATTATCTTAATTAATTTTACCATTTTAGCAAGTCATGCCCTTTCATTTATTTGTGTTTACTGTGTCTCCAAAAGTGTACTCGCCGCATACTGTCCGCCATATTGCAATGATAAAATAAACTAATACGAATGAATGTGGAAATCATCGGCACTGGAGCAAGCCGGAAGAAACTTAAAAGGTACAATACAAAAACAGAAATAATTAAAACAAAATTATTAAGTAATTTCTGTTAATTAGTACTGATCACATATTTCTGAACGTGAAATGCTGGGTGTTACAAAACAGTATTTAAAGTGATAAAAGAATCCGCATGAAGTTTTCATGGTAACTGAATAAGTTTGTATGTCTATAAACATGTAATGACACAAATACAAATCAATTTTATTTGGTATTTAAATTATTTAAACATGATACAAGTTTTAAAGCAAATAACATTTAAAAACCGTTTTAACGGCAAAGTAGTTTTCATGTACTCATTCATGCTAGTTTATATCATTCCAATATGGCAGACACGGTATGCGGCGAGTACACTTTGGAGACAGTAAACGCAGATAAATGCAAGGGCATGGTAAAATCAATTAAGATAATAATAATCATGACATTTACCAACAAACAAAGTGGATTTCGACAGCATTATGCATAGAAGTAAAATTCTGGTTCTCTAGCCTATGCATGTAAACGCCCCTTTGAACCTCCATGTCGCTCTTACACATCTTATGGCCCCGACAACTATGTTGATTTCATTTGAAAACTGGATGCAAATAAAAACTCGTGTTCCTCGGATTTGTTTGCATACCATCAATGTTTATAACAGCCAAACTATGGTGTATTTATGGGTATACCTGTTTGATTACTATATTGCGACGGCTTTCACTATCGCGAAAACAAATGACAATTTAATGAAACGCAGTTTTGGGTTGTACACTACTATTATCACGATGACTCGCAGTAATTTCACAATCACAAGACATCACAAATTTACTATTTACCAGTAATTAATATGTTAGGACCTCCAGGTCGTAAATTTTCCATTTTGTTTGTTTGTTTACGCACGTGGGAGATTAACTACAACAAAGAAATTAAAGTACCACAAAGTCAAAGATATTGTGGCAGGAATGACTTTTAAGCACTCCTATGTTTCCTTTTCTGCTGCTTATTTCTGAAAATAAAAATTGTAGTCCATCCAAATCTGCACAGTTTACAGTAATTTTACCAAATATGTGTACTTATATAATTTCCATCTTACAGAAATGCTGTATTCCTGAAATCACTGAGGTGTAAATTTATCCTTGATCAGTACAATGGGTGTTACAAAAGTTTTCTATTGTCTGCCTTATACATAACTGTAGCTTATTTCTGTCCGAGTTACTTGTGAGAGTTAAACGTTTTGGCCGACCCTTGTGTAATATTACAATCGCTCCTCTTAAATTTCATGCTGCTTTACTGTTAGATAGCCAGCAGAAGGTATATAAGCTCCGAATTTTCACATTTTCATTGCTTGTGTTCACGGACTCTCGCAAGGTAGCTTTTACCTTTTAGTTAGAACCTAGCCACCTTCAGGTATGTAGATTTTTGGGACCTATTTTTGACTCTTTCTTCATCTTCCTTTTTTGGGGCATAATGTTTTTCTTTAGATCGGGGAAGCGGAAATCACAAAATTAGGTAGGCAAGTTTCAGGGCTTTTTATATACTCAACTGTTAAGTTTTGCATTCAATATGTTAGGGTTTTTGTGCTATTTATAAAGTGTACAATGCTGTCAATGTACTGAGGTCATGTTTTCCAATAATTAAAACTGATCTTGAACCCAGTCCGTGTTTGGTATTTATTGTAGTTTAGCAGAGCAACCTGGGTAATAACAGAATAAGGACCCTTTAAAGTCTGAGTCTTGTCCTTTCCTGTTACAATATACCAAAATTGTTACAAAATGAACGCGACATTTTTAATGAAAAAATCAAACAACGAAACATGTACTTAATGGATAAAACATGCTTAAAAAGGTAAATAAGTTAAGGATTTAATGTGTTTATATATCTGATTTGAAAACACAAACAAGGACAAAAGCTCATCAAGATACAAGATACAAGAGCTTTATTTTACGTCGGATACAATATAACAAGTTAACATTAGCTCATGAGCTATTTTCCGACAAACATAGTATTGGAAAATATAGGAAAAGCAACATCAATGACGCTGCCGCCAATGGAAATATGGGCACGTAAAACTGCATACACGTACACAGTAGCTGAGCACATGCACTCAGTAATACAAACTCATGTATGATTAACCTGTTTTGGAATTGTCTGGTGTCACGTAACTGGAAATCAAGACCGTACTACCAGCCGCCGTCTTTTCTAAATAATTAGCTTTGAACTAATTTCTCCAACAGCTTAAAGACAAGAGCATATAAATCTGGTCATACCCTTAAAACTCTGGAAAAAGAGCATTCGTTGCTCAAATCTACAAGAAAATGTCCAAAATTCATTTGGAAGTGACTGGCAGGGGTCTTACCTTTAGAATCTTAATTATTTCTACACCTCCAGACATACATTTAGGGGATTGTCTAGAAGAACGGACATTCTTTTACCTAATTATATGGGCTAATTACATCTATAATTTTGTTGTAAAATGACATAGCAAATACAACTAAATTTATTTTCAAATAGGTATTGAATCTAAACGGTTTATATTACAAATACCAGCTTTCACTCGACTTTTAACATTTTCTTTAGAAATATAAGTAACCATGCAACAACAAAAAAGTCAATCGGAATCGATCAGGCAAAATAGAACAGAAAAATGATGTTATACTACCATACATCAAACCTTTTTTTAGATTTCACAAACATTCAGGGGACAGTTGTTTAGATTGAGGGGCGGAATCCAATTATGTTTTCCACACTACGAGATAAAAGGGAAGATCCGACAAACAGTCCCTTTGTAAAACAAACTATTGGTAAAAGTTCAATAAGTGTACCAAAGTTTTAATGAAATACATTTGAAATCCAGCAGAAAAGAAAACCGAAAACTCAAATGAATTGTGAAAAAGAACAAATTTTATAAAAGACAGTCGGCGCATTTTAGAACAGTCTATAAAACATGAGGTCCGGCCTGTGTATAATTCCATTATAAAACTATCATATTGAGCAAACAACTTTATTTACATATTAAACTAAGCTTTAATATAAATTACGTTCGTTATTTTCCAATATATAATGAAATTTACTTCTCAAAAAATGTATTTATTTTCATTATTATCTATTTATTTTATTTTGATTTTTAAAACGAATACATTAGTCATATACGCAGTCAAAAGAATTCACTAGCACAGAAGTAACGTTTCATCGATAGAAAAATTGCTCTACGCACTGGCGATATCAGCTTTGAGTCAGAAATAACTGTAATGATGTTGATTTGCTGTTTATGTAATGTTAAAAAGCACTTTTCATGAAAGCCTGAAAACACAACAGTATTTCGCTAACCTTTTTTTTCAAGCGCTATCATCCAGTCAAAAGATGCCTTTAGACCCGTAGACACTTCCAATCCAATTAAGGCTAGCAACTACCTACATGTCTATATCTCTAACGTATTGAGAATGGAGAAAACACTTGCGCCATAGCAACTTAATTGGTGCTTTTAACAATCCTTAACATCATACGTTAAATCATATGCTCGATACCCAACCCAGATGGGAGCCATTAGCATCACTGTGGATCAAGCCATTTCACTTGGACCGAGCCCAAAAAGGTATAGCGGACGACTTTACTTCAAATGAGTTACCAGTTCTCACTGACGTTCCTAGAGATTTAAGTCATTGGCACCTGTCCCTTCTTAGCTTAAATTAATGACCTTGCAACAGAAAATCTCGACCTTTTTCAGATGACATCATTATTATTCTCCAAATATGGTAAATCCCTTTTCAGTGATTTTCATTCTTAAGAAGCCTGATAAAATGGCTGGTCAATGGAGTTCAATCAAAACATCAAGTTTGAGTTATTGATAATTACTTGACAGATTAAAAACAATCATGTACATTATACAATGTATCACATTTAGCTCAAAATTCGCTGCAAAAACACCTGCTCGTCACATTAAGTAAAAATCTGCCTTGATCAAGCAGATCAATAACACCAAAAGCATAGAACTCACTGAGATTCATCAAAAGAAACTGAAGAACAAGCTGGATAGTCACAGCAAGACAAGAAGGATAGTAAAAAAGCATACAATACCATACTTAGAAATTGATCTACCATTCGCCACCGGCTTGTATAAATATGTAATTCTAGGTACCTCTCTTGTTGGTCCGTCCGAAGACTGTAATAATAACGAAAGAGCTGGATCGACTAGTCCTTCGTATGCAAGATCGAATGATTAAAACGATAAGCAGTTCGATATAACTCTATCAACTATGGTCAAACACGCAAAATGCTGTAAGAACTTTATAGACCTGACAGTGGGCCAAGGGATTTTTGTCTTCACCAGCACAGTTGGGGGCTAATGACCATCACAGTATAACTCCAATAAACAAGGGTCATTGTTTATTGGAGAGTCAGTCTACCTTACAAGTGTATCTATTAGTGAGAAGGGGAAACGATGTAATTTATTTTAAATTAATGAATAATTGATAACTTTTAAAGTTATACTAGTTTTTTTTGGCATTTCTATGTATAGAAAAAAATTGTTGATCAAACACAATAATAAAATAATGAGAAACTTATTTTCACAATAATGAAATAATGAGAAACTTACTTAAAGAAACATGCAAGTTTTTATTTTTTTCAAATTCTATCTAGAGAAGTGTGATATTTCTGAAAAATGTGGTTTTCACTCATCTAAAGCTTGCAGAATACTGTAAATAACATTTGTCTAAATTGAAAACAGAATGTGAATTTCAAAGTTACAAAGCAAAGCATGAAAAAGTCCCTTTTGGCAACATACTGAAAATGAAAATTGAGTATAGATGGAACACAATAATTTTATATTCAAATAATGTTGATTATATGAATACATGAAAATCAATATCCAAATCGAAAATATTGTTTGTCAGCACAAAGAACTCAGGAAGTTTTCACTATACTTGTGTTTTATTATCATTATTATTTTCAATATTATTACTGTATCTTTTATCATCCTATATGTAATATAATAACAATGATAATGATAATAATATACTAAATGATAATATAATAATAATAATATTGATAATAATAATAATAATAATGATAATAATAATAATAATGATTATGATTATTATTATTATTATTATTATTATCATTATTATTATAACATTAAAGTAATAGTTATTATCATTTGAATAATATCAAAATAATAATAATTATTATTATCATTCCACATTTACTGAAGAAAAATTAATTTCTTTCAACTCCACTGCACACATCTTCATGGTCTAGTTGGGGTCCCTGCTGCGCTAATTGCCCTCTAATCAGTTGCTATTACATAATGATAAGCAGCAGATAAGATGGAAGCTGTATATTGGATTGGGGGGTGGGGGTGGGACACTTATATAGTAGTGAATCTAGGCCTTTAAGCCAATTTCTATTGCCACCGTCGCATTCATCATCATCATCATCATCATCATCATTATTGTTATTATTTTTTTTTTGTGTGTCATATCTTGGGAAAATAGTGCAAGTACAGAAGATGCTCAAATTACAGACTTTTTTATTGACAAAAAAGTCTTGCCCTCACCGGAGTGATTTTGAAACTTCACTTAATGCACAGAATCAATTTCTGTGAGGAAGATGCCCAGATGACTAATGTGTTTGCCTGTGCCTGATATAATGCGACCAGAGGTATATACGCAGTCTTTTATTAAAAGCTGGAAGAATTTTGTCGGTGTGACTAAATAATACAAACATGCAATATTTCTTTTTAGCCGGGGTCTGTCAAGCGGCTCAATTTCCTCAGGTGTGAAAATGAGTAGTATCTACGCACCTAAAAGTGATGCTTGAATAATTTCTATTCATAAACACATTTCATATACGCCGACCTACTGCATATGTTTACATAGGAAACCAGCTTTACGTGAATAGCTTGTATACAATTACTGAAGTGAGGTAAAGTTAATTTTTTTAGTACTATAAAAATCAGTTTTTTTTTCAAACTGTAAATGTAGTTTTAGATTAAAAACGTTTATATTTTCTTAATCAAAATGAGTTTGATATTATACATATGTTAAATAGTGTTGCACAATTATTTGTGTTCTGTTTATAGCAACAGTTATTATGCAAATCTCGCCAGATTGTCGTCCACTATCTAGTACTAAATATATCTGCTGAAAAACATTTTTGTTTGTTGGTATATATTCTTGTTTAATACTCTGATACTCATATGATCACCATAGTTGTATATGATAATATATTTAAGAATCCTTACATCACCCGGACACTTTGATTTTAGCTTTCCATTTCTTATTAGCTATTATCATAGTGCCGGTCGCGAACATATAATGTACCTTAAAGCTACTTTTTCTGCAGAAAAGCTAAGTGATATTACTTTATTGACCTGCACAGTTTTATAGTTAAAGTAGCTACAACTTCCATAACATTTTGCTTCCATAAATTAAAAAAAAGAACATACATGTAACCAAACAAAATAATACCTTAATCGGTACGATGGAGTTTGTTTATGAAATGTAGAAATGTGCCATAACCTTCACGTCTAATAGCGCCAACTTTATCATGTAGATAAACTTAATGTACCACATGATACAAAGAACCAGCTAGGATATATAACAACACTGGGCATGGAGAGACATTTTTAACACGCGACAT
The DNA here is from genome assembly GCF_021730395.1 of Mercenaria mercenaria. NCBI lineage: Eukaryota > Metazoa > Mollusca > Bivalvia > Venerida > Veneridae > Mercenaria > Mercenaria mercenaria. The sequence continues at coordinate 56,028,416 of NC_069368.1, forward strand.
ATGCAAGAAATGGAAACAGACATATAGAGACACATAAATAACAGCAATTTTATAGATACAGTTCGTTTTCGTAAACACCATGTTTGTAAACATTAAAGATTGCGTTTTGTAACCTTAACTCAGGGTTCCATATTTTAGTGTGTCTTTATAAGAAACACGTGAGCTCTAGCTAAAACAAAACATAATCAAAAAGTAGAAAGGTCATTTTGCAAGTAGAGAAATTTTGGGTTGAAAACGTGTAAACACGTATGACCTAGTTATCGAACTGTAGTAGCTCTAACCAAATTCTTTGCTAGGCATATTTTAGATGACTTGTGTAGAGCTCTGAAACTGTATAATGCTAAGGACTCGACACGTTTATTTTACAGACAGTACAGTTATGGCGTGCAGGAAGAACAAAATGAAATAGTACGTATTTGTTTTCTTACCACTTCTTGTGCTTCTTTGTTGAAACATATCTGATTGTCTTTGTGAATTAATTCGAAATTGATCAATATTGTAAGGCATGATCAGCCAAAGTTTCGATGACTGTAGATTGACACATTATTACGTCACAAATACCAGCTTCAAATTATTACTACTTTAGCAGTGGCTTGACGTCCGGTTACTGGCGCTCAAGACCTAGGACGTCTTGGGGTCCGGCATCCAGCAGACCTTTAACATATCCGTTGTGGATTTAGCTGGAGGTCTGGTAATCCATATGAGATTTGTAGTAGAATAAAGTATCTTTTATGGAAAGTTCATGTTCTTTAGTTTTTCTTGTTTTGCTGAGATGCTGAAAAATCTTGTTTTTAGATTTTAAACACCGTAATTACTTTTGAGTTACAAATACCAGCTTTCACTTGACTAAAAAGTTATTTCTAAATTTCAAAGTACATGCACTGTGTAATTTACAAGTTTAAGTACACCACACTAAATGATTTTTACGTAAGATGTATAGTAATTTAAAGACACTTCTGCGAGAAGGTATAGCAAAACCCGATTTTTATGGGGATATGGTTAACAAACTTCTTAAGATTTTATGTCATTGTAATTGTCAAACTGTATTTTGTAAAGTTATAAAACGTTTTATTAAAAGAGGTTATGACCCAACTGTTTAGTCTTTTGTTCAAATCTTTTACAAATGGACCCTTCGCTTCCCGCTTTTATCGAGTCTGACGGGGCAGGTGAATGGCTCTATGATAAGCAGTTTTCAAATCAAAACGGGACTGCACTGATTTGACATCTGTATTCTCGTCTGCTTCGTCGGTCCGTTTAGAGTGCTTTCTGGATGTTCTTCTTCTGCAAAGGCATTGAGTACATTCGCTTTTAGTTCTTAAGGTTTGCTTTATATATAAATTTACAAGAGCATTTTTGTATTTTACATACAGCACCTCCTGTTGCCATTCCGTTTGTTAGAACTCGCCTGGCGGGGTTACTTTTATTCACACTGTCCTGTGACTTTGGAACATGGTTGGTGTAAAAGTGAGGTTAGGTGCACGATAAACCTTTGTCTGTGCGTGTGTTTGTCTATGTACTGTTTATTGCGCTTTGGAGAGGCAGCGTCTTCGGACATTCATCCTTGTTTTTCAAATTATTTTATTCATAAATGTTAAAATTCTGAACTTCGAGGAAGTTATTTGATCTTATATTTCTTTTACAACACAGCTTCGGTATGTTTGTGTTAAAAAAAATTCTATTGGAATCAAGATGGTCCTGTAAAATTTTGAAGAAGAGGAAAGGATAAAACGGGGGTATACTCATACATGTGAAAGAAATATTAGCTAATAAAAGACACAATGGATATTTTTTCATCATGGTGTATTTTACATATTAAGCAACTTCATTGTATTTGATCAATTCTATGAATTTCTTTGTTTATTTTTAAGAACCAATCCAGTTTAAAGTCTCAATTGACAGCGTATTGGAAGAATATGTAAATATAAGTGGCCAGATTTAGGGTCTGTAATTTTATGCATTTCCAGAATCTTGAGGTCCGGTTGTTTAACACTCGGCTAGCTATTACCTTGACTGCATGAAATCTTTGTAAACTACAAACAATTATATAATTCAATACCGGAAAATGTGTTCATCAAAAATTATTGCTGCTGGATTATGTCGATAACTGCCGCTGATGATATTTCTTGTCAGCAGTTACCGGCATCCATCACCGTGAATATTATAAATTTATACCCATGATCGCAGTCAATGATTTCATTTTACCTAGTAGTTAGCAGGTACGGTTAATAAATATAAAGATAATGGGAAACGTAAGAAATTATTGGATCACTCATAATACGGAGCTGGCCAATTGGGAAAATTTACTTGCAATTTAAAATTGACGTCCCAGTGATTTGAACAAAACAACAGGAAACACTCTAAGAATATATCCAAGAATTATAGGTGACGAAAATGATATGATTGATTGGAAAACAAATTATTATGCATTTATAAACTGATTTTGACAATTGACGATTGTTGGAATCATTGGATATTGTGATACATGACACTATATAGCTTAAAGATTTTCTTTTCTTTTTGTTATACCTAGGTATAAATTTAATGGATTTTTCCTTTTATATTTAGTTATAATTTCAATGATTTCTTTCTGTTGTTCAATGACTTTTTTGTTATATTTAGCAGAACAGAACAGAACAGAACAGAACAGAAAGTTTATTAACGAGTACACTACAGGTACATTGTTAAACATGATTTACATAATACAATTTTAGCGATAAGTTCAGTTATTTTTTTCTGTTCTGTTTAGCGATAAGTTCAATGATTTCTTTCTGTTGTATTTAGCTATAAGTTCAATGACTTTTGGGATACTTTGAGGAAAGACCTTGATGCTATTGAGCAGAAAGCAAAAGAAGACGAGGAGGAAAAGAAATCGTAAAAGCATTAGCTGACAAACTAATTGTAGTTTTTAGTATCTGAGTTACACATATTCTGTATTATTGATTCCCTCAATTGTGCATTAACAGTTTAAATTAAATAAGATGTCGTTGTGGATCTGTTAAAAGTCCCGGTAGTGTGCACTTTGATCCGACGTTTGAGAGTTCGCTATTCGAACAGGCATCATTAATTGACGACTTTCCCTTAAGGACTTATCACAAAGAACCTTTTTTATAGAGTCATTTTGTGAACAAAAATATTAAAAAAAAACGACTGTTAACAAACTTGTGAATGTAAATATCAGTTTCAGTGTCAGCATTATTTATTTGATTTGAAATATATTGGTTGCCTTTCCTAATGTATGTCATTACACATGTACCAATGAAAATCACAAAATGGGCAATAAAATCATCTATTTCTATTACCATTACACACAATTACAGAATATGTGTACAGAATAAAAGTAGAAATGCTATGACAATGTCTGTCGATTATATGAGTAGGTATTTATGACGTAATAATATTTAATTTAGTTATAAATTTTGACTGCAGTTAACAAGCAGCTTACTGTAGATCACATCTTATATGTGCACAAATTGTTACCAACTTTAGTAAAATAGTTTAGAAATTCACAGTCACATATTTGCTCTTTCTATTTGATTACTAATTGGATGCGTTGTCCTCTTGAGAGGCGTTGGCTATATATGTACTTTTACGACATACAAAAAATGTTCATCCTTTTTTTCCAAATCTTAATTATTGTCATAGTTATTTATTTATCTTGAAAACAGAGAAATTAAAGAGTTTTTTTTTCAAGGAGGTAAGGATTGTTTTCATGTTATTTGAGGAGTACAAGCAACAATCAAACCGAGCCTGCAACTCTTATTTTTCGTGTATAGCAACCTGTGGAATTTAACCCTTTTCTACTGTATATTCCATGAACACGAAACATCAAAAGTATTTTGTACTTGGTAATGAAAGGAGTCCACAAAATTTGGTAACACATCTCGAAAAATGTGTGCCGTCAGCATGTACCCCTATCAGCCGTTTTACATAGTTCATTAGCCGATCGTATAGTGGATTTTATTTAGTACATAAAAACATGAGGTACAAATTTCTTTATATATGATTTATTTAATCCTAAGCCCGAAATTATTCTGTATTAATTAATACATAAAATCTCTCCCTCTAGATGCACACTTAAAATAGATAATTATATCTTTCTTAAATTAATTTATCCATAGTTCCAAAATAGTCATTTAGCATAAAATAAGTTTAATATTATAATAATAATTTTAATTTAGAATCTTAAATGCCAAAACTGAGAGACACTCATCATCCTACAGCTCTGCTCGAAAGCTAAGGCGCTCTGCAGTCTGTCGAGGAGACTATAGTTATATAGCAAAACCGTAAAAGATGATGTGTCAACTGCTGACCATTTCTCATTCCACCTTAGTGGAATCAGTATATAATATATTCTAACAAGGTATATTTAAGGAAAGCAATCCAGTAACAGCTTATAATAGCGATAAATATCCGCACGCCGAATAGATACCATCGTAGCATTTCTCATACTTTTATCTAAAATTGCTGACCCCTAAATTAGTCTCGCCTTTACTATAGTCTGGCTACTTTAAAGAAAATGAATATGATTTCAAGTTTAGAAAATAGTTAAAATCAAAATCTTATTAATTACAATAACGATACAGTCATAGTATAATAAGCATATTTTCTGTGAATATGTATTCTTTGTCTTATTGGTAAAACGTTCATTGAGTTAAATTACAAGCTTGACGGACATTATGTTTTTATTAATGTTTACTTATTGACAGGAGAAGGAAAGGAAGTCAGCGAGTACGTTGGACTGAAGACATGGAGATAGCGTGTCACAAGAAACGTATCATTAGGGAAAGAAAATTGGCCAATGCTGAACTGAAAATGACTGCCAAAGCTCTTCTAGCTGTAAGTTATCACTTTATGTTTGGATGCTGGGCTGAACAGTTACCTCCTCAATTGTTTAAAACTTAATCTTTGCTTAGCCTTAACTGTTAAGCAATTATAGCGGTTTGTATTACTATCATCTTTTGATGGCAAATACACTGTCCGACTTTCATATTTTTTATTGATACCATGTTAAAAAGCATAATATTTACATTTGGACATTTAAATGTTGACATCAAATCATAAAATTTGCGATTTTCAAGTAGACAACATATATTTTTCGGGAGTTCTAAGAAGATAAAAAAGAACGTTTTCAGAGAAATCGCAGCAACACGAATTGCAAAGTATTCTAGGTGCTGTTGGTATTTATTAATTGCATCTTGCAGTTGTATTCTTGATGATAACTTATGCCAGTGTTCAGGCATGTTCTATCACTGTCTTGTAGTAGTAAGCTGAAACTATTCTGGTTATGGGTGTCGTCGACTGGGTATAACTGGATTTTAAGATACCTTGCATGAGGTACATGTATGTGAAGCGATTAGGGCTAGATTAAAGGTACAAATGTTTTATAACCTTTTCTAATTCCAGGCTTGTATGTCATATGTCTTTAAATATCCCAGTATTGATTATGTTTTCAGATCAGGCGAGAAGCACTTAGACTGTTGTTGGAAGAAGAATCTAAGATGTATGAGGAAGAAATGAGAGCTCTTGAAATAACATTCTGATAACTGCAGCTTGATAGAATACCATTAAATGACATTATGGTTTATATTGGTTATACATCAAAAAGAGATGAATGATGAAACAGTTGTTAAATTCAAAGCAAACTTGGCAGCCTATGCATAGTTGTTAATACGTCCATAATTATATCTACGCTTCAAGATTTTTGACAGTTTTTGCTTTTTTTACTTTTGTGGACATTGTGAAAATAAAGAAACAAAGTATATGGATCAAGTGTAATCGTGCCAAAATATTTAGTAGGGTATATATCTTTAAACACTAGCCTTGCTAATTTAGTGATTCCAATGTGATTTACATGACACCAATAATCAGTTCCTGAGAATTAAATATCAGTTAAAAAAGAATGAGTTTCATTCATGAAATATTCAGCATGCAGACGTTTACCCAAATGGGTAGTTGCAAAAAATGAAATATAAAACAATATTAAGATCGTGTGATGATGATGAAGTTTAAAGTGATTGAACCATGCTCTCTTGAAAAACAACAACAACAACAACAAAAGCATTTTCCAGATATAGATCATTGACTTACCGTTTGTTGGGTAAAATTACATAGCGGTTCATTCGTGCGAACTTAAATACTCGGTGTCAACGAGATAAACAATGATATGATTCCCGGGCCGACATCTTTCCGTATATAATTCTCCATATCATATGTATAAAGGAAAGTATGTTTATGAGACCACCCTGCTATTAAAGTCACTTTTCAAAAGAACCGGAAGAAGTGGTCTCATTAGATGGATTGTACTGTAACACTGTTCAGCATATCAAAATGCATCTTATTTCCCACGCCTGTTTTATTGCCTCCAAGGTAGAGCAATAGGGCAATCTGTAGGTATTGACAAACTGTTTCAAAACTAGGCCACTCTGTAATATTAAGTGAATTTGCTTTGTTATCTGACCGAAGATTGCCGTAATGGTCGAGTCTGGCAGTCCAAGTCAAATCACCCTGTTAATGACAACTTTACTAATTAGCTATATAACATCTTAATTTAGAAATCTTTCACAAAAGGAAGGATTATTCCGCGGACGTCACGTCGACCAACTTTATTTTGCGGCATATATCTACAACTAATAACAAAACTCAAAATATTGTATAACTGTAAGATATATCTTTTTTATAAACGCGCGTGCAGTTTACCATGGCTCTGAAATATTGATTTTGTTTTTCCAGTTACCAGGTATACCGGTATATTTTCTATGATAAGTAGATTATAAATTGTTTAAATATGTGTTTACCTTTTCATAAATACTGATAACATGATCCACGAAAAGTGGACGAATAAAATTGTAGATGAAATTTCGACTGCACAGAAAAATAATTCATGAGTACAAATGAGAATGTGCTAAATATAAATGAATACCGGGGATTACTTTCACCTGGTTTACCACCTGGTAGCTTTATGCTTTTTGACATTTTGGCCAAAAATCGGCTTTCACATGATCCCTAAAAAGAAAATACTAAATCTTCGACTGATATACGTAGAAAGTAGTAAAAATCATAAAAAAAAAACACATCAGATATGGTGTTTTCGGCTGAAATTGACCGGAAACATATGTAGGTGACATAATGTACGAACACATTTTTTCCAGTCCCTCCTGCAATTTTTTTTTCAACATACATAGGCAGAGAAATTTTTATAGTATGTTATAAAAATACTGGTGTAATGATGAGTAAATCTCTAATTTTAGCTGTCTCAGCACATTTCAGCCAAAAAAGGCATAGTGTCAGTAACAATGGGGCATGTTTTGGGATACTAAATGACTGCTTTCTAATCTTCGGACAGATAAGAATGTATCTTAATATCATGTAAACTTCACTTGTTCGTTTTTGGATTTTCATCTTCACATGTTTTGATGTAGTGGCCGTTTTTATCCAATGACATTTCTCTCCACCCTGGTTGGATTGAACCACTTGAAAGGCAGATTCATCAATATAAATCTGACTGTAATTCTGACAATGTTTCGAGTTACCTCTGTGTAAAATGGTTTGTTACCGATCGCCATCTAAAATAATTTGATATTATATTGGTTTAAATCAGATTTACGCTGATATAAGAAATTTAAAGTTAAATTCGGTATAGGTACACGGCTGAAACATACATCTGTTGCCGTTTCTATCCAAAATATAATTGAGCCGTGCCATGAGAAAATCAACATAGTGGGTTTGCGACCAGCATGGATCCAGACCAGCCTGCGCATCCGCGCAGTCTGGTCAGGATCCATGCTGTTCGCTAATGGTTTCTCCAATTGCAGTAGGCTTTAAAAGCGAACAGCATGGATCCTGACCAGACTGCGCGGATGCGCAGGCTGGTCTGGATCCATGCTGGTCGCACACCCACTATGTTGGTTTTCTCATGGCACGGCTCACCAATTTATTTTAGCACACAATAACAGGAGCACACCAGACATGTATATGTATTTATGAACTCAGGTGTTTGTATTTTAGTAAAGTTTTATTGCCGTTAACTTCACATACCTACTACTAAACAATGCAGAAAAATCAAGTTGATACATATAAATAAACATTTTTACAGATTTTTTTTGGAACAAAGCAATATATCTATCTGTGCCACCTTCCCGTAACTGCACTAGTTTCTCCTTCGGTCTGTTGGTAAATAATTCTAATAGAAAATTCTCTACATTTTGTTGATAGACATATCTTTCATCTACATTTACAATATAAATAGACTTCAAAGATCTGAAGCACAGACAATTTTATTCTTAAACAACACACATGAATGATAAACAGCTGTTAAAATATTGTTATTTCCAAATATAACATTTTATTCGGAAAAATAATGATGGTATTTCTGCAGGACTGATTGGAATATTGAGTCTAAACCTTCAACATTAATAAATAAAACAATTCAATAATAGAATAATTCATTAAAACTGTACCTATTCAGGTAACATGTACAGTACTATAAATGTACTACAGCATATCTTACTTCAGTACCAGGTTGTTTTTTTATGCATTGATTACCAAAGTGCAGGTCAATGGAACGGACATTTTTACCACTAACACAACATTAATGTCGTGGTGAAAGATCTGAAAACAGTTCTTTCTGAATGTACAGGAAGACTTTTACAGCCGCAACATGGCACAAACAACGCTGCTGCTATAGTTAAATAGAAAAAGGTGGATACAGCAATCTTAACATGTACCAGTCTACATGGAACTTTGTGAAACAAGTTCAGGATCATTGACAATACTCGTGAAACTGCCACTGCTCTGAACAAAAATAAATGTCCGCCTCCTCTTCGGAGACAGCTTTTGAAATAATATAAAACAAATTATGCATGTCAGCTTGTAAAATGTGTCCAGTTCAGTCCTCATTCGAAGTATCTTCATGATAGATTTACCCTTAAGCTGGCTCTGGGGACAGTGGTAGGTGATGGGGAGCTGGTTCCGGGGACAGTGGTAGGTGATTAGGAGCTGGTTCTGGGGACAGTGGTAGGTGATTGGGAGCTGGTTCTGGGGACAGTGGTAGGTGATGAGGAGCTGGTTCTGGGGACAGTGGTAGGTGATGGGGAGCTGGTTCCGGGGACAGTGGTAGGTGATTGGGAGCTGGTTCCGGGGACAGTGGTAGGTGATGGGAGCTGGTTCCGGGACAGTGTGTGATGAGATGGTGGACGTGGTTATGGGAGGTCAGAAGTGGTAGGTGATGGGGAGCTGGTTCTGGGAACAGTGGTAGGTGATGGGGAGCTGGTTCCGGGGACAGTGGTAGGTGATGGGGAGCTGATTCTGGGGACAGTGGTAGGTGATGGGGAGCTGGCTTGAAAGTTATGCTTTTAAAAGTAAAATTACAATCCGAAGTTTGCTGCATATTTGTATACATACTTCTAAATTGTATGTATAAGAAGTATGATCTTACGTGCATGTCGTAAAAAATCTCCCTGCATTGGCCTCAGTGTCGTTATCTTTTCTGTTAGCCTTTGGATCACTTTATGCGTAACAGACGTGGCCTTGTTTTACACTTAAATCAGACTTTTTCAAAAAAAACTTTTGTACTTGTATCTTAATTGGATATATGCCTTTTGTCGATAAAACCGATAAAACCAAATATTTCAAAGTACACTTTCTTTGACTGATCAAGAACTAATGTTGTAAAGTGTATATTATGTCTACAACGAACCCACGCGTTGCCCAAAAATGCAACTGATGCATTCTGCAGAAACAGACTTTTTTCTTCATATGTTTTTCAGACAAGGAGTATATATTGCATTACCTTTACGTTAATGACGAATTCTTGTCAGTTTTGTATTTCAGTTACACTTCATATATCTGATTTTCGTCATGATTAATCAATGATCAGTGATTTTGTACTGATTATTCGGCGAGGAAAATTTGACTAAATCCCAACACTTATTTCAGCTGTGTTATCTCCATGCAATTGTAATCATGCATCTTAAGTTTATTACACAATACTTCTGGATCAATCCTCATTTTATCTTACAAAAGAAATATACATTTCTCAAGGGGTTCCTTCACGTGAGTTAAGTAATAAAGCATTTAAATAAAAAAATTATGAATATTTGACATTAATCGTCCATTCTTAATTCTTATATCAGAAGCAGAATAAAAAATAAGTTGGTAGCAGTTGGTTTGGTCATCGAGTGTTACCCGCGTTGTTCATCAATTTATTTAAATATGGAAGCTAGGTACGGGAATGTATCAACCAGTTTGTAGCATTAACTTAAGTTAGTACCTAGAATTCTAGAATATGTAAAACAGTTTATAAAACTTATACGTTTTCTGAAACTATTTATTAAATTTCTATACAAAAAATGTAGTTACTTTTTGCAAAACAGTCCTACCTAGCAAAGATAAAATAAAAGGGTAGATTTCCCGGAAGCACATAGCACCCCGAACACAGCCATAGAGTCATGCATCGCAAAGTAGGCCCACAACAAAAATAAGCTGTAACGGAAAAATATTGTAGACGGGTTGCTTCAAAAATCCAACAATAAGTACATTACCAATATATGCAAAATATACGAAGCAGTGTGGATTGGTATCAGCTGATTTTGTTTGTAACGTATTACTCCTTGGACACAATTCCACATTTTGGGGGACGTCCTAATCATTCACATGATTGGACTGGAAAGCAATCTAGAGACTCTATGAAGCAGTTTAAGTACAAAATAGGAAACAAAGAACGTGCCTCTCAGAGACCACAGGAAGTAGATGGAAACCTCATGTCGCTGCGATAATTGATTTGAATGTCACCACTTCTTAAAGGAATACACTGCTGAGCAAGCTTCAGTTTATATGAGCCGTGCCATGAGAAAACCATCATAGTGGGTTTGCGACCAGCGTGGATCCATACCAGCCTGCACATCCGCGCAGTCTGGTCAGGATCCATGCTGTTCGCTAACGGATTCTCTAATTACTATAGGCTTTGAAAGCGAACAGCATGGAGCCTGACCAGACTGCGCGGATCCGCAGGCTGGTCTGGATCCACGCTGGTCGCAAACGCACTATGATGGTTTTCTCATGACACGGCTCATATAATTGTAAAATTTATGACAATGCAAAATAAAAGTTTCTGTAGGTATACAAGTTCTCAAATTAATAATAATTAATTGTAAATAGAAAATGTAGTTATATATCATTAATATTTCAGTCGTATACAGATATATATCTTTTGCAAACTATCTACAGCTTTGCTCAATCCACCAGGGACATAAATTTGAACAGTCGTTTTATCTGAGATCTTCAAAAAATGAATATTAATCGGCAGAAACACTCTGGAAATAGCTACACTGAGCCGTTTAACGACTAGAGCATACAGACTATCTACTCTGTTCGCATACATGATTAACTATGAGTATATATGAGCCGTGCCATGAGAAAACCAACATAGTGGGTTTGCGACCAGCATGGATCCAGACCAGCCTGCGCATCCGCGCAGTCTGGTCAGGCTCCATGCTGTTCGCTTTTAAAGCCTATTGGAATTGGAGAAACTGTTAGCGAACAGCATGGATCCTGACCAGACTGCGCGGATGCGCAGGCTGGTCTGGATCCATGCTGGTCGCAAACCCACTATGTTGATTTTCTCATGGCGCGGCTCATATTTAGCTGATGGTGTTTCTATTTAAAGTACAAACACCTTCTATCATTAAACACATACCAGTGCCAACAAAAAGTAAAAGAAAAAAACACAAAAAAAACCCCCACAATATATATAAATAAAAAACTTGGAACAAAAATAAAACATTTGTCTATGCCATGTTTCAGCAGAACCATTTCATGGATCATATATGTTTATATTTATAGTAAACTGTCCTAGTTACAAGATTCGTCTAATTCTGGTTGGAACGTCTCTAGAATTGTATGATAAAAATATCTTTCATCTGTGTTTACAATGTAAGTAGACTCTATTCTGATTTATAAACAATAGTACGTATAATTTAACTCCTACAAAAATCATTTAAGTGATAAACAGCTGCTAAAATAATTGAAAGATTGTTATTATTTCAAAACTATAATCTTTTATTTGGTTTATGCGATAGTTTTTATGCAGAAGAACTAGCCTGAACACCGATCGAAAACATTCAATGTTAAATGCTAAACATGTAAAGAACACATACTAACCAATATAACAATAAAATAAAAATTGAACTTATTCATTTGCATGCACTATACGTGTATTGCAACGTATCTTACTCCAGTGTTAGGCTCATTATTTACGTATTATTATTTTCAAAATCATACAGCAAGCCATCTAAACTTACATCCGCCTTTTATTCACATTTTTCAGGAACATTGTTCAAAAGGTATTTTCTGCGAAGTCTTTGAGACCACCTAAGCTTCGAGCAGTGCTCTTAGGAAACGGCGCCGGAATATACATTAGATGAAATATGAAAATTTAGAGCATTTAGATTTGTTATTTCTGGGCACTGTTGCCGTGTTCATGTTGAATCAGATCCTGTGTCCGCTTTGAAAAAAAATTAGAGAACCTACAAAACTTCAGAGACTTTATACAAAAGGAAAACGAAATCATTGCATTTGATACGCATTGATCTTTAGTTTGCAAGGCTCATTAGCAACAGTACAAATCGTGACATTCTAGCGACGTCCTGAAACGGTGGCAAGTACAGTGCAATCTGTTAATAAAAATAAAAGATTTACTGTCTAATTTGAAAACTTTGCCACCACGATATTGGTGAGGCTCTTTTTATGTTGTTGAATGCTTACTTTTGCCGCGCAGTAATATATAATTCAATAAATTAAATATCGTTAATCTTGCAAAATTAGCACAAGAATTCGATTACACTTTATATGGTTACCATCATTATCTGTACGAATCAACGTCCGTTACTATAGTTTCCAAAATGCACAAAAATATGACTACATTGCCTTGCGTCTTGGATGTTAAAATGATGAAAATCATGTTTGCTTTACAGATACAAAATAATCTTATTATATTCAGTACTGTACGAGATAATATGCAAAACGCGTTTTCAGAATATGTAGGTAAAAGACTATTTGCATTTTCGCATGTTTGTTTTTATTTCAATTTGCTTACTGCTAACTTTTGGTCTCTATATTTGAGAAAAAAAGTTTTAAGTAATTGCTAAATGGAAAACTGATGTAATTATAAAGGCGTATGCACATTTCATAATTAGGTTCTGCCTTTTCTTACCTTTGTTCTGGGAAACATAGTTTTATTTTACTTTAGCTTTTCCTCTACTGCGTTCTATATACCACTAGTTTTTTTATCGGCAATCTATGCTGTTCTTCCTTTGGCTTCGCAGTTATCATGGTTATCAAAATCAGATATGTTTTGTCTGCAATGAAGGTTTGTGAAGCTCGTCACTTAAATACACATTTATAAAAATGTCGTGTGTGTGTGAATGCACAGAGGTTTCTGAAACACTTCCTGTTCATGGTTTCTTTTGTTTTGAATTAATAAAATTTGTCTAATCGAAATAGCAGCCAACTTACTTATTTGTACTTATCATTAATGTCCATTTAATGTTACATTTTCACCAAACAACGCCCTCTTGTACATTATAAATACGTATGAAATAAAAGTACAATGATTATTTATAAATGGTTTACATGCACTAGATAGACTAAAACAAATTGAAGAGAAATCTAACACAGGCCGCCACGCCTATATTAATACAGGTAAGATTTCTTACATGATGTGAGGTTTTTTGGTATGACTACGAAAACATCAGACACACATAAAAAGTACTGACCAGAAATACTGTATTCTTAAACATTGTTTAAATAAGAAGAAATCATTATTACAAATTCACGTATTTTCACAAAAAGAGTATGTTAGGTCAGTGGCTGCTGGAACGAATGCAGTCATGGAAGCTTTGTCTGTTTTACCCCGTTATGAAGTTAAATTACATTTATTCAAAGTACTATAGCATGTGGCAACTCTAATCTGTGCTTTTCCTGGTAGATAAATATCAATGAGAATTCCCACAGGTGTTCATAACATTCTGTTTGGTTCGTTTAGACTGTAATGCAGTCATTATAACAATATAAATTAATCTCTTACCGTGTAACGATTCTTTGTGCCATATGTGTTAAAGTATTAAGAACCTTGTGAAATTATTATCTGATCATCACAAAATTCTCTTCATATAATGGAATCGTATATGTTGCAATGGATTCGGTTGATCATGTAACGTTTTCCAATTTGGATGTATAAATACTGCAAAGATATCACATATATATTACATATTGAACATTGTTTTACTAGGAAATCCATTACCTTCACAATTTGCTTGATACAGCAGTAGTATTCGTGAAAGTGTTGGTTCAAATCCTGTTTTCATTTTTCTTGCAGACATTGTACAATTGGGACAGCAGAAGTACATTGTAAAGTGTAAGCTAGAGAACTAAGTGCTGGTGTCCCTGCTTGGTAGAAGATGAATAATTGGCAGCGAATACACTCACTCTTTCTAATTACAATTTGTGTCCCGGCTATCCTTAACGGACCTCTTAATTGCTCAGTTGAACTTTTCATGTTCATATTTGTATACGATCCCATGTCCATTAGCACATCCCAGGTTTTCCAGGCTGCCAATATTGTAGTATAAACAACCCTCAAACAATATTACGAGCTCCCTGTGCTGTATATACTAACGTATTAAGATATTTTGTTAAATTATTATCAGGGCATCGCAATATTCATATAATGGAATAAAATGTAATCACATATATTGCAATGGCTTAAACGGTTGACCATTTGGAACGTTTTCCAATTTGTCTGTATAAATATAGTCCCTATCCGTGACTCTAGTTACCTCCCCTGACGGTCCGTCCACGTAATATCAGACTGAAATGAAATGAAAGTGATAATTACGTCACGTGTTGGACTAGTATAAATACTGCAAAAATATCACCTGTATGTATTGCATATTTAGCAAATTGTTGGACTTTTCTTTAAAATTTGCTGAAAATCACAGCAGTATTCTATACAGAGTTGGTTCAATTCTTATTTTCGTTCTATACAGAGTTGGTTCAATTCTTATTTTCGTTCTACTTTCTTGGAGACACTGTACAATATGCAGCATTGCATTTAATTGCTGCAAACATTACTGCTGGCTAAACCAAACTGCATCAAACATCGTTTTATAAATCTGCGGGCAAAGGAGGTATGTATTTTGGTGAAATGATATCTTTTACTACACTGAACGAAACTTATAACGCCCCTCGGTATCTTTGGCAATCGTTCATACAACTTACTGTATTTTTGAAAGTTTTGCACTTATTTAGAAAAGATATGTTAATTGTTCCTTCTCTTGAGAAGGAACACTTTGATTCGGTAAGTCACACTTGACTGAGCAACTGACCTCGAAAGCTGTTGTCATTACAAGCTGGCCAATCAAACTCCGTGACCTTAGAAATAACCTCTGACGTTAAAATTATTCTTTCCTAATTTTTGGCGACTCTCTGACTTAACGCGCTCCGCGAATTACATATTACTAAACCCGAGGATGGAAACGTGGCTTTTTTAAAACATGCCAAACATCTTATTTGTCACAAAAGTTAACATACGTCGTTACCTTCGAATGCGTGGTATATAGGTGAAAACAAACACCATTGCGACCCTCTCTAATTGTGCGCAAAACATTCACGCATCGAATGGTACACTACATGTGTTGACTGACCGGGTCAATGTCTTATTGCCGTATTTACTCTTAATTGCCGCATTTACTCAACTGAAAGTGGTAACGGATTTATTTTGTTGTAGGGTCTAATAACTTACATCTGTGTTAGCGTAAATAGTTTGGAAATAGCGGATTTGACTTTTTAGATAGTAGAAAACAACATAGTTCTTTTTTAAAATTCTAGTGTTTTGTATTTTGGTACAGAAATAAACGCACGCTTGATGCAGCATGTAACGCCCCCCGGGGCGCTTAAACGTGCGGATGCGGAATGTCAATAAGGTAGAATGGTTTTGTCCTTGTGTCCGATCCCGGGGTTCCACACACTGATGACCAATATTTAAAACAGACATTGCAACCAAAGTTTTACAAGATGATCATTATATATTTATATAAATGTGCCACAGAATATGCTTTTGCTATGCTTTAACTTGTATTATATTGGAATTCAAACGCGAATGACGCTATTGCATTATTTTATTCATTCTGCTGCCTCAAACCAATTTAAAGAAGTCACAAAAATACATATAACTATCTAGAACTAGGAAACGATTTTTACTAAAAGACAGAAATCTCTTTATCCTTACAAATGATTAATGTTCGTTTTATAAAATTTTCCTAGTGTGTATACTAGTAATTTTGTGACTTTAAAAAAAAAACAATGGTAGAGGTCGAAAAATGAATTGAATAACTTGATTTTGCTGAAATTGTAATATTTTATCATTGACATGTTTTTCTAAATGTGTTGGAAATTTGATAATTAATAAGAAAGACGTTACCAAATATATACAGGGTGGCGGATGTACGATGTCATTATTTTTACAAAATAATAGTAAATGACTATATACAAATTACTTACCTGAAATGTTGAAATCCAACGACTTCCAGATCATCGACAGGAGAGAATAGGTATGTGACATTAAACAATACAAAGTTAGCTGTCATTTTGACATATAATTTATAGTTAATTATTTTGCAATCTGATTAAAATCATTTCCTATAACGCTGCGCATAGGATCTGATGACAACCGATTAAGGGTCACGTTCAGACGACCTTTCCGTTAGCCAATCAGAGGTTTGCTTTCAACATTTTGAAAGTGAAAGTAGAAGTTTAAAAAATCGATATTTAATCTGGGATTTTAGTTTTCGACATGTGATTATCACGTGTTTATCATTCTTATGACGACATCCTTGCTGCGCCCTCGTGTTTTTTCTATGCGAAGAAATAGAATAATAAAGCAAAAAACGATAGATATGGCGGAGTCCACGCATCGAAACTAATTAAATAAGTCTTTGCTCTGTTCTTAGCATCGAGTAATACTCCGCCATTTTGAAGGTTAAACCAAACGCTTGCAGCTTTTTGTCATTATCCAAGTTCACAAGACTGATTACTGCACAATGTATTGTTCTGCTAAATCGGGATACGTCTAGAACAGTAACGATTCTTTTCTGTAAAATACGACTATAAATTTATTTACACCACCTTAACCTAAAATGTCTTTGTACCACAATCATTTCAGCCTTCAACACAGATACTTTGAAAGAAATGCATATCAAGGTTCAACTACAAGCGTTCACATAGATTTTATTGTGATACGCCTTATTGCGTTGACCTCGAATTATTTTCGTTTCTCTACATATATGTTTGTATTGTTATAAGTATTTGCAACGAACCGTTTTAATGTGATATCATATTTTACAAGTGATACATTCAGTCTTGACTCCCCATTCGAGTTAACAACATTAATTATAAACCATATATAACGTACTTTTTCAAAAGAGAACATTTTATAAATATATCATGAATGTATATTTTGTACAAGAGTATAAAACCCTGTTTAATATTCGACGTCAAACATAATACATGCGTTCCAATGTAATGTTAAAAAGCAACATTTTGAAATTTCTTGTAAAAGAACAAACTTTTAATAATAAACAGAAGATGGATTGCAAATTCAGTTCAAAATATCAGTGTTGAAAATGAAGTGTAAATTGATTATTTAGTTTCAGCAGGAAAACACGATAATGTCACAGTTTGAATTCATTTCAATGATTGCACAGTTGGATGGTTTTCAATTTATCTGTAAAAGTTCAATGCCCTTTATATACAAGAAAAATAAAAAGAAAACCAACTATCAACGTTATAAACAAAATCTCCATTATTTATCAACATAAAATATATATCCAGGTAACAATAATATCAACGTAAATACCTGTTTCCGATTTTAATTGCCTCCTGGAGCAATAAAGCAATCTTTGCTTGTTTGATGTACAGATATAGTTGGAAACGTCTTAGCAATCTCAAAAAAGTAATGTTGTATATGACAATGAAGGATTTCTCCAAATAGCACAAACTACACACCGGCGATTTATATAAGGAGTCATGTAACAACCTGTCGTGTGTAATTTATTTCTGACTATTTCAGCTTGGCTAATTTCTGCTGCCAGTGTCATCCATTTGTTCTGTAGTTGTGACGGGAGCGAAAGAATGACACAAAAATAAATAAGAAAATATCGTTACGGCTGCACCAAACAAACGCTGTTTCCTCGTTGTTTCGTTGTCTCGTCCTGTTGCCCTCGTCGCAATGACAGAACGAAAAGGCGGCGTTTACGGGCACAGTTTTGGGGTGCCATTTCAATGTGTACGTACATACATAAGTTAAGTGCGCTGTATTTCTCGTCATGTCGTTTTGGCTGGGCGACAGACGAGACAACGAAACAATGTAGAAATAGCAAATTATCATCTTTTCATTATGGTGGGGTTGAAATAACGAGACAATGACACAATTAAAAGAATCCAACAAAAATACTAGTAACGTTCTTTCCTTGTGGCGGTGGCGATAGCACGACAGGCTAAGATTGATGTGCTTGCAATGATATGGGAAATTATAAACTGTACATTGTTTATTACGTAAGCTCTATCTTGTCTTATTCTTTGCTCGTTTCAAGATGTCTTTTCATGCATGAAAAACACGCTGGACCTAAATATGAAAAAAGAAGCATGAAAAGAAGTAAGATTAATTAAGCCTTTAACAAGAATGAATGTTATTTAAAATGTGCATATAAATTGTAGCTTTAACGTATGTTTCCGTTGTTATCAACTTTTAGGGCCTGTTTGTTCGAGATTGATGAAATTGTGGTTTCCACGTAAGGATAGTGTTTGTCTATAGCCGTACAAAGTCGTCTATAGGCGTATATTCAATCTTAACATCGCCCTTTTAACTGTAGAAAAGGCCAAGCAACCTGCATTAAAGTATCTCCTTTTATATAAATAACTGTATACATTTTACAGCATATACGGTAACTCTTTTATACAATCCGTATGGACCTTTGCTTATGAACCTCTGTTTATGGGCATTTGTTCCGAAAGCCTTAAAAAGATTACTCTTAACATATAATTGTTCCAACAATAAACATTTTTCTAGACACAATTTTGTTTTGCATTTTAAATAGTCGAGCTTCATAATGTTAGATATTGCAGCAGGGATATATAAGCAAATCTTTCAGAAGCATCCAACGCTTTATAATACAAAAGATGTGTACACGAAAGCATAGTTATACGCCCTGTACCTGGAGTCTGTCAAACCTCCAGATGTTTCCGATTTTACCACTCAAAGTTGATGTAGATTATACTCCGAAGAGCAAAACTATTCCGAAAACAATCCATCATTATCAGTAACCTATCCCTTTATAATGATTAAAGTCATTATGTGTATCAGCAACAATTCTGGAATTTCCTCTCTGGCATGCAATTAATTTGTTATTATCTTAATGACTTGTCTTGGAAGTGTAAAAGAAAATAGAAGATTTCAAGTTTTTTATGCATGTGGTTTCTGTTTCCATAGAATGATATGAAAAGTGTTGCGTAGACATGAATGAACTAAGATTTTTTATATCATGAAACAAAAGAAATGAAAACCGTATTCAAGATAAAAGCTTGAATATTCCGTGTTTATTACATACACATATATGATATAATTGAACTCGTCACTTGTTCACATTCAAAATGGCAACAACAACAGCAGTTGTGAACAACTCGAACTTCACGGTAATTTTCAACATATTGTTGCTGTTTTATATTCAAAGGTGCCCCGAGCAATGTCCCTTTGTGGACAGTTAAATGGCATGTATATGTAGGGTAACATTTACCATAGTCGGGTTACTTTTTTGTCATTGTCACACCGACACAATCTAGGTCATATGGCGATTCTTCCTGGTTTTTCATTGTGAAGCAAGATCACGTGCAATCAGCTAGGTAGAACCACCGACCTCCTGTAAGCAAGCTGGATAACTTCCTGACATGATAATTTCTGCACCCAAGCGAGGCTTCGAACCCACATCGGCGAAGGACAAGTGATTTGAAGACATCGACCTGAAGCACTAGGCCGCAGAAACCTCCTTGTAGTCGAGTTGCGGTCACCGTAAATTACATACTAGTATTTTGAATCAAAGTATCCAAATGTATTTTTCTCATCAAATGATACCGAAACCATTGCCCGAGAATACTAAAATAGTTCCGTAAAACTAGTGAAAATATAGAAATAATCTCAATTGAGTGAAAATATGGAAATATATTTCATTGCAGTGAAAAATAAATACATTTTTTTGTACTATGAAAATTTGATCACTTGATCACCACTGCTCAAAAGTGCATTAGAAAGTGTAAAATAAAGAGTGGGATTTGTCAACCAATTAGCCGATTCCTAATCCGCAGTTTTAACTGACTTTGTCTAAGAGTTGTTTATATTTCTGGTCATTTTTGTGTCAATGTTACTTTCTGAGTACCGATTAAGCCGGCTTTATATATCGCGTGAGTGGTGTTACACATTTCACTACCTCTCATTCTCAGCCAAAACTGAATCAAAACTCTGCTATTATTTTGCTTGAATTCAAAGAATTTCCAACATTTCCTTAAAAGTTAATTATTTGTTAACAGAACTTTACTGGATGCCGGATGATATCTCTCTACTGATATCCTCTCTTGTCAAAAAATATACACATTCACTGTTTCAAGCGTCAAAAAACTTTCACCAGCTCCACTTCGTCTTTCAATTTATTCTAACGGAGTATTATTTATTTAGTCAAACACTGCAAACAAAAACCTTATTTCATAAACTGCTTCCAAAAGACAAATGAACCGCACCATGAGAAAACCAGTATAGTGCATTATCGATCAGCATGGATCCAGACAAGTTGCGCATCCGCGCAGTCTGGTTAGGATCTATGCTGTTCGCTTTCAAAGCCTATTGCAATTAGAGAAACCGTTAGCGAACAGCATGGATCCTGACTGGTCGCAAATGCACTATGTTGGTTTTCTCATGGTGCGGCTCAAATGTAATAAAACATAGGAGCGATACAAGATACTAGCGCAATGATTCTTTTCTCGTAAAATCTCTCGCAAAAACATTTCCATGTCATACTGGATACAATTATTCAGTCAGCGGCTCGTAAAATGTAAAAAGTGCAATACAAACAGGCGTTGGCAATGGTTCCAGAACTATAATGTCGTATATATTTATATTTTACACAAACACAACTGTTACGTATCTGCGAACAATATCCTGCCTAGAATATCAGAGAAAAGTACTGGTATAAATCAGTCATGTGTATATTGACACGAAAATGTCCTCTGACGTTATACAGTCATTTATAAGAGAACATAATTATATTGAAATTATAATCATTATTTTAGCTTTCAATTTTTTGGGGAAATCGGAAATGAAAAATTAATAGAAAAGAAATCGTTACAACATATTATTCATACATGTTTGATCATTAACAAGAAACTATAGTCACTTTCACTTCACACTGCTTCTGCCAGTGATGATTCTGTCCGAGAAGCAATTTTCTGCGACATTAGTATTGCCTTAATGTTTAGATGTAGTTTCTCAGAATTAAAGTTAATGTATGATATGCCTGTAATCTTTAATTCACAATTAATATCCGCGGTCTTTAACTAGATCTGAACAGTGAAAATGACAATCCACTCCTCACAGGTCACCAGCTAATTTGTAGGGAAAGAGCTTCCTGATAGTCGTCCAGTTAAAATGGCATCGTTTAATCCCTAATCAATTATGTCGTGGTAAAAAGCTATTCTGTTATCTTAACTATTAAGTCAGCAAAAGCGTGGCAATCTAGTTGTAAAGGTGTTGGATGCTTTGTAATGTAATACCTAGGTTTATAATTTTCTATTTTGGTATTTCTTTCGGATAATTAAGATTTTAACTGCACATTTCAAAAGTCAGACAAAACTTGTCAACTCTACATGTGCAGTAGCTTCAGGGTGTAAAACATCCGTGAATTAATTACTAAGTTTACGGAAGTGAAATAATGTGTCTGCTGTGTTTTCCTGTATAATCCTTTATAAACTCAATACACTCTGTGATCGGGGGAAAGGCTGCCCAAGCGGCAGGCGACGGGACTTTTTCCCGCTCTCATGAGCTGAAACTTAGTAAGCAATGTTAAGAGCTAGGCTGAAATATATTTATGATTAAGAAATGTTGTTAAATAGATCAGTAAACAGAACTGTTTTAAAAGACTTATTGAACATTGATTATATTCATGAAATTAGACTGAACATTTATAAGTATGTGCATTGCTCTTCGTAGTAAATAAAAATGTTAGAATTGTCCTAATGTGTTGTGTTCAAGACAACCTTCAGGTACACTACGTTACAGCTTGCTTCCGAGACAGCAGGTTGGGGTTTGGTTGGGACCCTACTTTCTCATAGCATTATTACGATACCTTTACCTTTCTTTTCTGGAATCGAAATAAAATGCGATTCAGATATCAAGCCGAGCTAGATATACGGAACCAAGATTGAAGTGGTTCTATATGCTTAATCAAATATCTTTGTTTCATTTTTCTTCCCTTTCCCGACTGTTCGTATTCATTATAACCAAATAAAACATATTACAAATATTTATCATTGATGTAATTTACATGACTTTAGTATAAAGGAAAAGTGGTCACAGTAAATCATTTAAATAGTAACAAAAGTTCAGTTAAGCTTGCATCTTTAAAAACGTTTTGTTTCTTTATTTGCATATTTAATACATTGCTTTCGCAAGTAACCCATTACTCAGACATGAAGCCTGTCAATGATTCATTATGGAATATGTTTCATCTCAAATTTGAAGTTTGTCTCATAATTTCACAGTGAAGATTAAATTTGATATAAACTATACATAAATTTATTTTTATAATATAACATAAAATATCAATAGTATATATGTTTCACTGGTACGGAACTATGAAATTGGTATAATAATTTTACATCCGTAGAAAAAGACATAAAATAAAAGAAAGAAAATGTTTGCCTCAAATTCAAAATCAAAATATTGTTTGATCGGGTACACTAGATATTGCACATCTGCTTCTAATGTTCATCCTAAGGACCATGAAACTAAAGCAAATTGTCTCACGGATTCAGTGATAATAGAATATTTTGTTTCAATATAATAGAATGTGTTTTTTCGAGGTTGATAATAATATTAGCATTATATGTGTCGGTTTCGTAAAACAGACCTATTATAACTTTTCATATCATGTATGAAATGTATCGGAAAACATATGAGCCACGCCATGAGAAAACAAACATAGTGTATTTGCGACCAGCATGGATCCAGAGCCTGGCCAGGATCCATGCTGTTCGCTTTCAAAGCCTATTGCAATGAAAGAAACTGTTAGCGAACAGCATGGACCCTGAACAGACTGCGCGGATGCGCAGACTCGTCTGGATCCATGCTGGTCGCAAATACACTATGTTGGTTTTCTCATTGTGCGGCTAAATTATTATTAACGTAACATAAAATCCAGTTTGAAATTAACCGCGACGCATAATTCATCACTTGTATCCTTCTTCATAACTTTAGATTTTCTGGAAATAACACAAATACGTCAATTGAAACTGTATGTTTGAAGACTGAGGTTTTTTCCAAGTATATTTCCTGAAAATAGATAAAACAATTCACTATCAGCGCCAGCGCCAATTCTTGTTGGAACTCCCATCCCATTTTATGTATTTTTGAAGACTGAACTTTCGAACTTGAAGGTTAACATTTTTATCAGCGTTGCCAATCATTTCAAACATTATTCACTATACAAAAAAAAAAAATAGAAAAGAAAAAAGGAGTGACTGTGATATTCCACCCATTGTACAGAAGGATGAAAAACGTTTGCCAGCATCGAAATTTCCCTGGTTGTTTTGTGTTTAAACCATTTTAAGATCCCGAACGGCTTCGTTTCAACCATTGAAATATCAAGTTTTTATACCATTCACTTCTACTTTTCAAAAGAAAGGGTCAATTGAATATCTTAAAACTTTTGTTTTTGAACAATTTAAAACTGGTCGGATTTTTCTTATTTTGTGTTTTGTCTTCCTTCTTTTCCGTACTACTTCTAGGAGAACGCGGTCTATTTCTTTGCATGGAGTGATGTCTGTCTTCCGTAATAAATAGCGGTGAATAGGCTAGACTTCTTTCTCCTCGTTGACGTTGTATTGAATGAACAAGTCCGTAAAAAATGTCCTCAACGTACTCGTACTCCTCCGCTGCTGAACATTCGTAGAAAATTCCATCATATTCACATGATAAAGTTTGTCCGTCAGCTTTGCTGATTTGTCTGGAAACAAAATCACCATGATATATATCAGCTCTGATATCTTGTTACATACTTTTACCCTAACAAAACTTCAAACGCTCTTTTCCATATTACAGTATATCTATGAAACGTCCTAAATATTTTTTAAAAGGACAATAATGCTTCTAATTTCAAGTTAAAATAGATAAAGCAGTTGTCCAAATGACAATTTGCATAATTGCACTACTTTCGAAGCTGCAGTTGAATTTACAGTCAGGGACATAAAGAGAGGTTATAATTAAAGTGCAATCAGTAACACTTTCTTCTATGTTAATCAAATATTTAATCTTATGGAAAATATACGAGGTAACAACTACCATAATAGAAATAAAAAAAAATTAAAAGAAAATATTTTTTTTATGTTTTTGGTGTCCCAATGTAGACAAGGCCAATATGACAAAAAATCCACAAAAATACCCTTTTATTAGGTGTATAAAGTTACATGGAAACAGATATCTACTTTCCACTGATGCATGGTGAATTGTCTTACCCAGTTTAAGATATATATACTAGTATATAATACAGAAATCGTTCCATAACCAAACTCGCTCGTTTGTAAATTCTAGACATTTATGTGGATTTTTTAAAATTATTTGGACCGGATCGTAAACTAAATCGAATGATATCATAGCTTTATTCTATTTTGTTGAGTATTTATACATTAATACATTAAAACGTACTTTATTGTGTAAGAAATTTTGTAAATGTAATATGAAAAATATTGCCAACATGTCGAAGTTTATTAAGTATTATAAAGATATTTAATACTGTTCAAACCAAGATGACAAAACGATAGTAGGGTTTGAAGTATCTATAAATCATTACATCTTCTCTTTGTTATTAGTGTAATAATCAAATGCTTCTAAATGTTCAAAAACGCGTGTCTTGTGCATACAAAAATTTACAACTGCTATGGTAAGGTGTGTGTGTTTTTTAAACTGCTTTAATCGGAAAAAAGTAGTTTCTCTTTGCCTTTTCAAGTCTTCCGAAGGTATAGTTCTATACTTCTACTGTCGGAGGACATACCGTTCCATACACATTCACGGAAATGACAAGTAAGACTCCGATTAATTAATCCAAACTGACATTGAGATATTCATAGAATTTCGTTTTGGATTCCTTATGACTAGTGCGTTTTCATTTGAAATTTGCTGATTATACGCTTTATAATAACTTCAACAAAATCGACTGTGTACCATTTTATGCAACTTCAATATCTCCTCTTATAAAGTTGTCCTTCTTTCATACGTTTGAGAATAGTGGACTTGAACGATGAATTATAGTCAGAACAGAATATAATATTTTTTTGGAAATGTACATGGCATACCAATCTTATCATGTATTTTTGATTTTTACAATACATTATGATAAATATAATAATCGCATGACATGAACCTTAATTCTTATTAATGTAAGAGGTTTCTAACATGATCATACCATGAACAAAATTGAATATGATTATGTAATGGAACAGTACACCATTTACAAGAAAAGTTCTGATAACAATAACCTTTTATCTTGAAACGTTCAAAGCGATGATTTATGGAGAAAAGAAATTGGCATGGTTTACAGTACTGATACACTTTAATAGAGCTTGTTTTCTAATTCACCTACTCGTGAAGGTTTTTTTTCCAGAAGAAACGATTTACGGATACCATGCAAATGCCACTCGAAGTTAAAAGCCCAATAAAACCGTACAAAAAAACGTCTGAATATTGTAAACAATAGGAATTGTTGTAAAACAACTAGTACGCAAACGTGAGCTTGCAAGTAATGAACAAATCTGTTTCTGAAATTAAAATTGATATCAGGCGCTTTTAGCAAGAACAAATATCCAAAAGAAATAGTCATGTTCCAAGAATGCAGACCATTTAAAGCAAAGCATCAGAGAAGTGAATGCAAAAGATTTGTGTACATAACGGACAGGCACATGTCAACACAAAGGCAAATAAAAACAAATAAACATTTTTTTTAAATAAAAGAACGCAATTGGGCATCTCCATAGGATAGTCATGGGCAAAACATGACTGATAAAGTTAAAACTAATGCAATGTACACAAAACCTTACTCTTCATCTCGAACATGTCCCACAGTTACAAGACAGTGTAACTAAAAGTTATCCACTCCCGTTGTATCCACAGAAATGCTCAACAAACCTCACAAATCAAAACGTGCTCAACGTGTTTCCGAATAGGCAGAACAACATGAGAGCACCATTAAGAGCTAGATAACAATACCAAAGTAGCACTGTCGCAGCGGGTTTCAAAAACTGTTTGGCATGAAATCTTCCGTCAGATACATTTTTGCAAAATTGGCTTACAGTTACTATTGAATTTTAAAAATAACTATGAATTAACATTATAAAATCTATTAAATTATTTACCCAGTACAGTATTATATTGGCAATATTATCACCACGTACATTTCTTTTGTGACTACACGTTCTAGCAACTACCACTTAAAGTATTTAATCGTAGTATACAGCAAATACAAAAAAAAAAAATCCAAATATATTTTACATTTATCAAAATTATTAACTCATGCAGCTGTATGACTAAGAATAATACCTGTATCGTTCTAGGTCGCTTTTATTGCCTACAAGAGCAATTGGACAATCTTTGTTCGCCGTACGAAGATATTCAGAAACTTTCTGTAGATACTGACGAGCTGTCTCAAAACTAGGCCGATTTGTAATGCTATAAACAACAATGAAGGCGTCCGCCCATCTCAGATATCGCTGACTGTTGGAATCATCCTAAAACAGTTTGGAATTTTAATGAATTTTAAAGAAAAGGTAAAATTACAATCCAATTAAGCTGTACTTTTGTTAAGAAAGTAATTATACAGAACAGGTTGTTATGATTTGATTTACCTTTTATAGTCGTCATATAGTTAGGGTCATTCAGATGTTAACTGGTGACTGTTTGAGCATGAGCCACGGCATAATTATAATTATAATAGTTTCCTACAACATTCTGAAATAAATTTGTTCCATAATATAAGAAAAAAAGTTATTTCGATATAAACAATCTATACCGCTACTCAAAAATCATATATAATAAGGTGTAGATCGAGTTTGAAATGTATTTGTTGGTAAAATTCAACAACAACACGTAAATATTTATCTTTTATCAGCGTTTCGGCGCTTACGCCTTCATCAGGATAAATACATAATAAAACAACGGACGTGACGTCATGAAGTTTTTTTAATGTATTTGTTGAAACTCTGATATGTCTGATGCGTAATGTGGTTTATGCGTATTGTAGAATATCTGAGTCATTCTGTACTGTTGCTGTTTTATTTTGTCTAGGCTTTTGGTTTCGTAGAGTCTATTCGATATTATTTTAGAATTCCGTTTAAGTCCGCGAGGGGTTGCACATTTCATTAGATCTCAAGAACATATTCATGACATCAAAAGAGTATTCTGATAGTCAATATTAATTATTTCATATCTTTTTACCTTTTCATACGTATCCATGACATTTACTATGAATTCTTGCCCATCAACATCCTCGTGTTTGGTATATATATCTTCTAAAAAAATATAAAAATACAGACATTATTAAGTAAAATGAAGACGTACTTGAAATAGATATAAAAAAAAGAAGTTTGCATGCAGTATAATTAGAATCAAGATAGGTTTGATTCTGTCGACAGGTAAACATAACAGACAAACTGTAAATTAGATAAAACGATGCACTGAACTCCGCACAAATCTTGAAATAAACATTAATGCCTGATTAATCGGCACATCATGCATAGTTACACTGGATACGCCATAACGTTAGATAACGTTGAAACATTAAGCTATTTTGTGCCTAACAATATGATAATATAACAAAAATAGGGCTCACCAATATATGGGTCATATTCCATGATGAACCTCCTGGTTATGTATTTCACCGTTAAAGCTGAAACAGAAACAATACTATTAACCCTTACCCTGCTTAATTTCTAAAAAAGGCTGGTCCATCATTCAATTTGGGCAGTAAAATTTATTATTTGAAGGGGTGTTCACTGACAAATTACTGACTGAATAGCGAAAACGGATGTGCAGGCTGATCTTGGTCTCTACTGGTCGCAAAGGCAGAATCTCTTGCCGCCAGCAGGCTAAAGGTAAGGTGAACTGTCCTTCAATAAAGCCAATCGGAAACATGCGACGGAAGCATGCTTCTGTCGCTATCAGTTCTACAAATAGCAACATTTATCAAAGATCAATGAAACAAGGCCTACGAAATAAACTATTATACATAAACTACCTTCTAAATGACTTAATACTTTCATTTCATTTGCTTTGTTTAATGCCATCAGTATATTGTCTATCAAATGCTGAGCAGAATTAATTCTTTTATCTTTTTTCAGAATAACAATGAACGTGAAGCTTTGAAAAAAAAATTCCGTTAAATGTTTAATAGGTTATTCTGTGCTCTGAAAGAGACTTGTTCTATGCCTGGCTAACTACTATATTATGTTCTCAGATATTACAATATTACCACTTTCAGTAATAGTAAATGACAGAAAACTTCTCAAAATTCTTAAGTCACTATCAACGTTTTCAAAGGTTTCCATTCCCTTTGTAAAAATCGTAAAACCTTCATTGAAATTAACTGTTTTGGAGAACATTCAAGAGAACAGAGATTATGTTAAGATAGGTGGTATATTGTGAACTGAGCTCAATCAATATTAATGCCGTATTCAAAAGGTACTTTCAAGATATTATCAGATACTTTAAGAAATGCAGTTTGTATAAAATGTATTTAGATTTCAATCAACCACTTGCCATCTTTAATGAAATTGAAAAGTGAACTTTAGTAAAATTATTTAGATAGAAAACGCTTGAGAGTAATTGCTTTTCGATTATATCTAAACAAAACCAGCAAAAAGTTAAAACACAAACCTCCGACATTAACAAAGATACATGGAAATAAAAAACAACATGTTAACAATTGTCTGTGTCGTATTTCGTCATTCAAAATAATTGAAATTGCAGCTGCAGTATAAATCTTAAAAATGTTAACATAAACACATGTTTTTCAATGTTCTCCGCTAAAGGCATAACGCCCCATAATGTATTTCATGAAAATCACTAACGGTGATCAACAAACAACTGCTGAAAAAAGGGAAGTGAGGTATTTTAGTGTAAAGTATATTTTAAGTGTTATGGCAGGATGTGTTTGTCTTTATTCTAGAGCCAAAAATCTTGCTGTATACAGAACATACAAAAATCAGTTACAATTCACTATAATAAAATTTTAAATTATCAAACTATCAAACAATATTGACATTTCCTCTCATTTCATGAATATTTGATGATATTGATAGGCAATATATTCAGTTTAATGTTTTACACATAGTGATCAATTATAGCCCTTGATTTGTCGCAGTTTACTTTGTACACGCATCGGCTCCGATACAGTACTACAAGGGGAAATTATACCAAACTTAAAGGCCTAGATCGACTACTATATAAGTCCACCCCCCCCCCCCCCCACCACCCAAATCCAATATACAACTCCCATCTTATCTGCTGCTTATCAGTGATTATGTAACAGTAACTGATTAGAGGGCAATTAGCACAGCAGGGGTCCCAACTAGACCATGAAGATGTGTATAGTGGAGTTGAAAGAAATTAATTTTCCTTCAGTGAATGTGGAATAATAGTCATAATAATTATTATTTTGATATTATATAGATAATAATAATTATTAATTTAATGTTATATTAATAATGATATGAATAATAATAATAATTATTATTATTATATAATATTACATATAAAATAATAAAAGATATAGTAATAATCTTGAAAATAATAATGATAATAAAACACAGGTATAGTGAAAACTCAATGAGTTCTTTGTGTTGACAAACAATATTTTCCGATATCATAATTATTATGAAAAAGGTCATATTAATGAAGGTGATCCTTCCATTATATTTATATAGAATACTTACAAAAGAATGGGTAAATGATTTTCTCGTATTCATGCAATCAACATTATTTGAATATAATATTACTGGGTAAAATCAAATTATTGTGTTCCATCTATACTGAATTTTCAATTTCAGTAAGTTGCCAAAAGTGAACTTTTGTCATGCTTTACTTTGTAACATTGAAATGCACATTCGGTTTTCAATTTTAGACAAATGTTATTTATAGTATTCTGCAAGCTTTAGATTAGTGAAAGTCACATTTTTCTGAAATATCACAATTCTCCAGACAGACTTTGAAAAAATTAAAATTTGCTTATTTCTTAAAGTAAGTTTCTCATTATTTTAATATTGTGAAAATAAGTTTTTTATTATTTTATTATTGTGTTTGATCAACAAATATGTTTCTTTACATAGAAATGCCAAAAATAGGTATGACTTTAAAAGTTATCAATATTTATTAAATAAATTACACTGTTTCCCCTTCTCACTAACTGATACACTTGTAAGGTAGACTGAATCTCCAATAAACAATGACCCTTGTTTATTGGAACAATACTGTGATAGTCATTAGCCGCCCCGCTCCCACCAACTGTGCTGGTGCAAACAGAAATCCCTTGGCCCACTACCAAGATCTGCCTTTAATCAGATGAATCAATGCCAAGTATATTTGTGCATATCGTAGTCATATTCCGGTACAGTGGATCTTTAGCAGTGTTATGGCCCGTTATGTCAAATTTTATTATGTTTTGGGCAACTTCTGTTACATTATTGGTCATATTTTCATCAAACATTACAGGAGTTATCTGTGTCAGCCTCAGCTATGTATACTATTGGCATATTACGGGTAATTGATTTTCAGAAGAATTATGACCCTTGAATAGTCGTATTTTACGGCGTTTACACTGTTTCCTGTATACCACTGTTCTTACAGTCAAATGATCAGTGTGCAGCGTAGAAGTGGGTTTTCAGCAGAGTTATGAAGTCCCTTGATATGTCAAATTTTATGATGTCTGTGTTACTTCTGCTATACCACTGGTTAGAATTCCACCAAACTTAACAGGTGGAATGAGTCAGTTTACAAATCTGCGTGTTAAGTGATAGGAGACACATGTTTTTCGACAAAAAAAATCTCTATTTTTTATACAATTGTGGTTTATAACAAAGGTATTGAATCATTTGATATCACTGAAAAAGTCCACGATTTTTATCAACAATTCTTGCATATTTACATGTTCCACTTGACAAGTCTATCCTTGAAAGTAGAAAGCTTAAGATATGGAATGTCCCAGCTGTCTAATGTTGTTGATACAGCAGTTTATGCTGTACTTATATCATTATATTTAGCAATCTGATTGAAATAATCTCCTAAAGTACTACACATAATCTGATCGAGATCATGTATAAAGCCTTAGTAAGATCGTGTACTTCAGTTAGATTTATATGAAGTGATTCTACTTACATCTGCAGTGCTTATACATGTATATGTTGCACGTAACACAGTATATATGGTTCTTTCATAAGCATGTATTTTTTTTTAAACTTTATAAACTGTATATGCGACGCTTTCATCAGATTGTGGGGTAAAGTTAACTTCCCGATGCTTTAAACTTCATACTATGTGATTTTATTTTATACGATATGCTTTTTACTTTCAACTGTATATGGATTGGTTTTACATTTTCATTTGCATAATTTTTTTTCGGTGATTTCAGTTTTATATATACGGCTGTTTAAATTTTATTGGTCATTTTTCATTATGTGTAGTGGTTGGATTTGCATACCAGTATTTTGGCACTTTCATCTGGTGATTTGAAGTGTATTTCCGGTACAAACTTCATTATGGTTAAACAACATTATGAGATCCAGTTTGTTACGTAAAATAACGAGCATCGTCGAAAACGTCTCGCATAGTTGACAGATTGTCCTTCGGCAATATTCGTTAACTTTCGTAATATTCTGATGTCATAATGTAGTTAGCTCATTATGTTAATTGCATATATACCATTGAAAACACCAGATATACAATAAAATTCGCCACATATAAAGTTAAATTGTTCACATACAGATGCAGGTACCTCATATACAGATGAAAGTACCGCAAATGATATGATCAACCTCAAGAACAGCCTTCTAGGTTATCACTCTTCTATAAGATTCATCATGTCTTTGATCTGGTTGCTATTTCAATCGTAGATTACCTGACCCCAAGGACCCGTTGTGTCCGCTATGGCCATTCCCTAAATTATAGGTTAATTACTGCAACCACTGACTATTTATACAAGTGTTCTTATTTTCCGAGAACAGTGTACCATTGAAACCAACTTCCCCCCAGTGTCGCCCACCTCTCTACGATAGAGCAGTTCAGTGCTGCAGTTTGCAACCTTAAACATGTCTCGCCCTAGTTATCCTGCAAACTCAAGTTTTAACCTTTTTATATCACCAAAGTTATTTTTAGTTTCTTCCACTCTAAATTTTTATCACTATATTCTTTCTCTTTTTGATTTTGACGCGCCAAACGTCTATGTTCCAGCAAGGGGTTTGACGTCAACGGCAGATAGATAGAACAGCAGTAAGAAACTTCAACTTCTACTGATGAAATAATTTGTCTTTGGTTTACATGTACTTACAAATCTTTAGATTCATAATCAAAATGGAATGTAAAAGAAAGCTGGATCTTGAATATGTCAATCCAGATTGTAACACTCAAAATTGATATCTATTATGTCCAACAGAGCTGAAATATTCAGAAAATGTAATCTATCATTATTAATAATATGCCCCTTGATAATGAATAAATAACGGTTAAAGCCATAAAGATCATTAGCTAATAGCTGGGGGATTTGCTCCCTGTCACAGAAGAAGAAAATAAATTATCGCAATTACATCTTAAGAAAAATGTTGTTAAGGATGATGTATGCACATGGGTCTTAATACTACAAACTGTGTGAGACAAGAACTATCTTGGAAGAAGATAGTTTGCGCACTCCAGATCAATCTGTAAAACACGGAGTTCTGTGTATACTTGAACTTCCAAGATTCAAACTGTCATATTGAGCAAACAACTTTAATTATCTATACAAGAGGGCCAAGATGGCCCTAGGTCGCTCACCTGAGAAACACACCATAACATGTTTGACCTAGTGATTTCATGGAAACAAATATTATGACCAATTTTCATTAGGATTGGACCAAAAATGTGGTCTCTTGAATGTAAACAAGTATTTTCTTCAATTTGACCTTGTGACCTAGTTTTTGAGCCAAGATGACCTACATTCGAACTTGACCTAGATTTGATCACAGCAATCATTCCGACCAAATTTCATGAACCTCAATTGAAAAATACAGCCTCTATCGCATACAAAACGTTTTTCTTTGATTTGTCCCAGCGACCTAGTTTTTAAACCCAGATAACCCATATTCAAACTTGACCTTCATTTCATCAAAGATATTATTCTGACCAAATTTCATGAAGATCAATTGAAAAATACAGTCTCTATCGCATACACAAGGTTTTTCTTTGATTTGACCTACTGACCTCGTTTTTGATCCCAGATGACCCATTTTCAAACTTGGCCTAGCTTTCATCAAGGACATCATTCTGACCAAATTTCATGAAGATCAGTTGAAAAATACAGCCTCTATCGCATACACAAGCTAAATGTTGACAGACGACGGACGCCGGACATCGAGCGATCACAATAACTCAGGTGAGCTAAAAACTGAGCTGTTCACCAATGAACATGTTTTCAAAATTCAATGTGTATCAACACCTGATTGTTCTCCCCGATGTCTACCTGCATTTTATATGGAGCTCAAAGTAATCAACCGAATATCCCATATTAGAAATTGCATGTCTGACACTGTGAGGTAACATACATCCATGTGAATTTATTAGTTAATTGACACAACAGATAATACCAAAGAAACTACTTTTTTATTTGCGGAATTATATTTCAATTTTATAAATAGATTTTACTTTTCAAACATATATCTATTATTATTATTTACTTATTTATTTATTTTATCTTATTCTGAATATGAAGAAATTAATGTTCCAACGAATACAGTATTGTCGTGTACAATCAGGCAAATTAAATTCACTGAAACTAGAAAAAGTTACAGTGTTTCATCGATAGAAGAACATAATTGCCCTTCACACCGACGACATCAGCTTTGTGTCAGAAACAATTGTGTTAACGTTGATGGTCTTAATTTATGTAATATAAAAAATAACAATGTTCATGAAACAGTAATTCCTTATCCTTTTTCAGGCGATATTACCAAATCAAAAGATGCATTATAAAGTTAGTTCCCGAGTCTAAAAATCCTTCAAACAACGTTTCATGGGCTGTCGAAAGCTTGTCGACCTCCGGACAAAAGCAGGTTAATACGGCTGCGCCGAAAAATTGATGGAAACCCGTACTAAACTCAAAATGCTCAATTATTAACAGGAATATTTAGCTAATAGCATCCTGACCAAATGGACATACAATATCAGTAAGAAGTATCACACTAATAGGTATATACAGCCGTTTAACATATCTGTCCACCTTTTCGTCACTCTGCAACCATTCTTAGCGGTTTTACGTGAAAAATGTGTATACATTACATAAATAAACCTGAACCAGGTATCTGAATATATTATTTCAACACCCTTGTGAACACCGGGCAAAGGCATACAAAATAATTTGTTTTAACTTGACCGATCCAATGCAAAATTAAGAAAGAGGGTTTTTACATGAGCCGACATAGAGCATAGCACCCCATGCAATTATCTAAATTATGTAGATGTGACTCTAAACAAAATTAAAGAAAGCCATGGCTTTAATGGGATTTTCTTAAAATGCCACAGTTTTATCTAAGTCTGCGTAAATGTTGAATAGTAAGAAACAATAAATAGAACAAGTCTTACAAGAAAGTCCAATAATTCTCGAAATTATAATTTTTTTTTTAAAGATATCCTGACATAAGTGTATATCTTCCGAACACGTGTCAGTACCGAAAATAAAACAATTATTCACCAGGTTTTACATATAAAAAACCAAAAATGTACTAGCGTTGGCAATTGATTGCCTGATGAATTGTATCCATCTTCCCTAGTTATCATTTCACATTTAGCATGCGATCAGGGAGATAAATTGGGAATAATCCAACATGATTTATATTATACTTATATGAAAACCGTTTACAAATTTTAAGGTAGTTGCATACCGTGTCACATTGGCAGTTGAGCAGTTCAGTATACTTAGTTTAATGCAAAATATCGCTGAAAACTGCCAAAGAATTACAGACTTATATTCTACGCTGTTTAAAGGTCCATTACTAAGGGAAAGTGAGTTGGCAATTTTTTTCATAGCCAGTGCATAGACTTCTGCAAGACACTAAATAATGAAGATTGGCAGGTCAAAATTTACAGAAGGTCTTTGGAACTCAAAGAAATGTATGTGTATTATGTTGAAATTTCAATGAATCGACAGAATGACCCCCCAGGTCTTTTTAACTTTCTTCATACTTCATAGAAAAATAAGTGTACATATACTGCGATTTATTTCGAATTTCTAAATACCAACTTTCATTTTCCAATAAAATGAAATAGTTTCTGTGCTTTTTGAAAGAAATTAAAATGTTCACTTTCCTTAGTATTGGACCTTTAAACTTTTAAGAGGTACCAACGTGGTACAGTCGAGTTATTCCCGAATGGCAAAACTTGGTTCGACAATCTTCCATTTACAAAGCTTTTAAAAAGGTTTCTGATAAAGGTGATTACCAGCATAAATAACGTGTAAAATATAACATCAGATTATTTTGATTTCTGACATAATTTGTGTTCGGATGCACGACGTGTTGTAAATGTGCGGTTAATATAGTTTACTGTTGATCAACACGGAACTTACACCGCGCTTGTGCTTTTATGTATACATTTGTCATTTTAAAGGTTAAAGTCAGCCCTTTCCTTATTATATATCTTGCACATAATCTATGTCAGATATAACAAAATTATGAGGCTAGCGTCACTTGTTAAAGGATGTTTTTCTTTTGCAAAGTGGCCAGGTTTCTGTAACAAGTCTGCTGCTTAAAGACCTCATTTGTAAAGCAATGGGTACCTTTTATTCAGTAAATTAATAGAATATTACTGTTCCCAGTGGTCTTATGGTAACAAGCTTGACTGGTAATCCAGAGGTTCGGCGTTCGAATCCCGGTTTAGGCACTGGACATCTCTGCGATGCCCTTGAGTGTCTTCTAGCCAACTAAGAGTCCAATATAGTTCTTCTTCCCAGGAATAGAAGGCTTCGTGTTTTTTGGTGTTCTACACCGGGCACGTTTACGAACCAAGCTACGTACAAGCTAGGTTACATAAGCTCTGTTGTGGAGGCAATTCTCGCTCTCTTACTCTGGTCAGATCGAAACGATCATTTTGAATGAACATGTTCCCACTTTCAAAATACCTACATTGGCATTACCCTACTGATTTGTCAACATATATTTTGCATTCAACATAAAAATAATAACAAAATTGATCAAAACTGAAACGTATTTTCTAAAATACGTGAAGTCTGATCAAGATCTGCACTGTTCGCCATTCAGTCAGTATTTCATTTTGTAAGCACCCTTTTAACAGTCAATGGTACTTTCCAAATTAAATGACGGACTAATTCATTATAGAAATTCAGTGGGGTAAGGGTTAAGTCTACGTCTAACTTTCAAGCTTTAAATGCTGATGAATAAGGGCTCAGTTTACATCAACTATGGATGCTACAAAGCTGTAAGGTAAAGGTAAAGGTCTTGTTTATTAGTCACCCCTATTGAAAGGGTCAGCCAATTTGGCTTATTAGACACCTTTATTGTGCGTACCAACTACCTCCCAACTCCTACAATTATGCCAGGCGCCAGGCGGATAGAAGTCGGTAACTATTCATTTTAACTAGCTCGCGGCTCACGAACCGGCCTTTTCGAAAGAGTCCCATGACAAACATCCCCCGGACGAACGCTCTCCATGAGACTCGAACCTTCGACCTCCCGATCCCGATGTATGTACACTTTATAAAAGACAAGAGATGAAAAATTCGAAATCAGAATTTATTTTATATTGTATAAAGAGTTCTACTTTAAAATTAATTGTTATTACATGAAGATGACTGTTTTTTTGTGAATTAAATATAGTTTGCATTGTTATATGAGATTCTTGCGATCTTTGAATTTAAATTTATTTTCACACGATGGTTAAAAGAACGGTAAAGAAAGCTATTAAGATATCTGGAGTGTTATCGCTTTTCGTTTATTGTAATGTGTTTATTTGTTGATATAACTTGAAACATTTTACTGAAGCTGCCAAAATAAAAACACTGATGCAGACTAGTTCTTTGCGCGAGATTGCAGCACGATTCATTACATAACGTTACATTTTGGTATATTAATGTGTTCCCTCGATGCTAAGTTGTATAAAAAAAAATCTGTGTTTGGTTTAACGACATACCGACACAATTATCTTTCCAGCTTTTGATAGTGGAGGAGGACCCAAGGTCCCCCTCTGTGCATTATTTAAGACAGAAACAGTACTTCATTCTTCATCATTCTACCTTTCTAAGTATTTTCAGTCTTCCATATTTTTTTATTTTGTTTTTCTGTCCTTCTGTCTTTCTAAACGAGATTATCACTTTTATAAATGTTTTTTTCTCCAAGTGCTTGAACTATTTCAGAATATCTTGGTTATTAAGGTGATCCAGAAAACAACAACTTGTATTTGTTAGTGTAGATTGTACTCTGATTAATTAAGCAGATTTTTTTTGCATTATGTAAGGTTTTGTCAGAAGCGTAAACAAAATACCTCATTACAGACTTGTTGAGAAAATTATAACTAGTTTACGATATCTAAAACACTGGTGTATATGTTTACGATATCTAAAACACTGGTGTATATGTTTACGATATCTAAAACACTGGTGTATATGTTTACGATATCTAAAACACTGGTATATATGTTTACGATAACTAAAACACTGGTATATATCTTTACGATATCTAAAACACTGGCATATATGTTTACGATATCTAAAACACTGGTATATATGATTACGATAACTAAAACACTGGCATATATGTTTACGATATCTAAAACACTGGTATATATGTTTACGATAACTAAAACACTGGTATATATCTTTACGATATCTAAAACACTGGCATATATGTTTACGATATCTAAAACACTGGTACATATGTTTACAATATCTAAAACATAAATTGGCATATAAGATAAATCACAATTATTTACAGATACAACGTATATCATGATTTAACCGAGTGCCTATTGTTTTACCGAACATTCAAGCGCAATCTCCTTCCAAATTACTTTGTGTCTTACTATTTTTTTTTGTCTAATGTAAATACTGGTAAGTCAGTTACTGCACATAAAATAATGATTCTTCCTGGAAGCAGTGGGTGTCAGGTTTTCAGAGGAAATATTTATGTATACATAGACAAACAATGCAAACCTTAAAGAAATGTGCATTTTAGTAGTATAACTTTGGCATTTAGTTTGAAATAAGACAGAAGATTCATATAATGATTCGTTGCTCAAAGGTCAGAAACTTGCACGAACTTCACTGAATTTTAACAAACAAAAACATAATGATATAACTTCTGAACTTTACAACGCCCTTACCATGCTTTTCTATAATGAACTTGTCCATCTTTTAATTTGGACAGTACCATTAACTGTTAAAAGTGGTGCTTACCAAAAAGATACTGACTGAATAGCGAACAGTGCAGATCTTGATCAGACTGCACATCCGTGCAGTCTGATCATTATCTACACTGGTCGCAATGACAGAATCCATCATGTCCAGCATGTGGAGGGTTAAAGGGCATAAACGCTGGTACATGTAAGACTCAATATAAACTATAATGACTTTGTCCTTACACATGCATGCCACGTATGTTTTAAGTTAACTGAATTAATATGTTAATATGGTTATTAAAGATCATATAAAGACAAAATTATTAATATTAACATACGACAGAAAAATAAGAATCACTTGATGATCCATAGTTTAAAATACATAGCGAACAAAATGCCTAACACACTTTATTGCTGGCTTTTCGCAAGCACATTTCAACATATATGTGCAGGTATAAAAAGTAGGCTTGCCCGCGTAAATATATACGTGAATGTGTGTATATGTATTTTCATACGGGCATACATAAATATGTAGGTTCACGCTTATATGGAAAATGTATGCCTATATGCATGAGCGCTTTACGATTGCACTTGCAGGATTACACATTGACGTATATATTTGTCCAGTGCACTTGTATTTAAAGGTGCTCGTGTATATTAAGTGGCCGTATATTTACGGGAGTACGTATGAAAGTGTACACAGACTCTTCTATATATTAAACACGTGCAAGCGTATTTTTATATATGTTTGTACATTTTGAAATCTGTGCACACATAAAGTAGAATTTTGACCCAAATGGTAGGGGCTAACGTTCGCCGGCTAGGACTAATGTACATCGTTACGGGCTATCGCAAACCCGTATGGGCTAATATAACGAACATCGGCGCATATTAGCGTTAATTACATATTTTCATAAAATTATTAACCTAACCGGTTTGCCGTTCTGATAACAGAAAGTTACATGCAAACAACTGAATGAAGTGTTAACAGTCTTTGAAATAGACTGGTAACACGTAAAAATACAAAACAATAAACATTAGGAAGAGGTTAATATACGGCTTGGTTGTGTCTTAGAAGGCACAACAAGCCGTTTATTGACCTTTTTATTATAAACCTTCGCTTCATATTCATCTTGGTATTTTCATTTTACATATTTTTTTCTACAAAATTATGGGACCTAAGCATCATTTGTATTGATTTTTTCATCAACAATGGCATCAGTATTTGACAATCGATCTGAAAATGATTCAGCACTCTTTCAACCGCCATAATGACGTCAACGACAGAACGCGCAGACGTTCCGGTTACCCGGAGCCATTATGATTATGGCGCGTGAGGCGCAATAAGCCATTATGGCTTAATCAGTAGAGGCCATAATGACCGTTTTAAACCGTTTTTTGTTACTATTTATAGTAACTTATATAATAATAAGCATATAACATATCTTATAAACACCATAAGCTGATAACCTAGCTGTAACCAGTACCAGTGAACAGCTGTTGCCTTGTTACCTGAAATGACATGTGTTTACTTCCCTGTTCACTGATTTGCTCCATCACATGACCAATGTGAGAGGTCAGATTTCACAAAATAACTCCTATGAAATTTTTCCGGCCGCAGCCGGTATTGAATTCACAGTTACTTCCTGTAAATATCTGGGATGAAAGTCATTTAACAGCTGCTTAAATGTACATTTTGATTGGTGGATGAAAAATTTCACAGGTTTCCGAATGGAATAGATAATATTTCCTTAAGGGGTGTGCAGGTGCTCTGATCTGTATTGTTAGACAGTATAATCCGTTGCAAGACTCCTGTGGAAATAGCTTACGTCATAAACCTGAATCCCCCCGCGACAGAGTTCGACTACAAACCTGCCAACTCTGCCACTCTGATACGGAGTGATCTCCCGTAAATGATATACATTCAACTCGTCCTCTAGTAAACTTGTCCCATAGTCAACTCGTCCCCATTTTGGTCATTTCGTATCCCTTGACTATTTCAAATTGGTTATTTCGTCCCCACATTTCGGCC
Organism: Mercenaria mercenaria; assembly: GCF_021730395.1. NCBI lineage: Eukaryota > Metazoa > Mollusca > Bivalvia > Venerida > Veneridae > Mercenaria > Mercenaria mercenaria. The sequence goes on from NC_069368.1 coordinate 56,069,395, forward strand.
TCTCCTTTTTAGTTTTTTTTTGTCAAAGTTCTCTAGATTATTATTAATATAATTATGATGTAAAATATGTGTTCTGTAAAATATATTCTACATAAAAACATGACAATTTTACTTTAAAAACAACACTTTGTTTTGCTTTATAAGTACCCGACCGTATGTAAAAGTTACAGCGTGATAGTGGTATAACTTTCTACGTAAATGTTGTATAGTTAGAAACAATGTACAACAAACGTCAGTAGTTGTCCAAATCATATTGAGATAACTGTGAATGTGTAAACTAAATTGTGGATACTGTTTGCGAACTCATGTCAGTGCCAAACAGAAAATAATTACATCATTCACTTAGCAGGTTTTACATATAAAACAAGAAAAAGTACTAGCGTTGGCAACTGGTTGCCTTGATGACTTATCATATTTTTGACATTTATTTTCTCTAGTTATCAATTTGCCTAATCAGCTAGTGATTTCCTGGAGATAAACTGGGAATAATCTAGTATGATTTATTTACTAATGAAGCTAATAAAAACCAGTAACTTTTAAGGAAGGGGTAGTACTTTCTTTGAATAAGAATATGGAAGAAAACCGAAAACTGACACATCAAAAATGCATTGACACCCCCCACCCCACCCCAATCCCCACCACCACACACACCTTATTTAACAAAATAGCATTTAATTGACCCCCGAATTTTTACAAGATTACTTGTTTAGAAAATCTGTTAAAGGCAGTTGGTATCTACAGAATTCTAGTGCTTGGTAGATCTACCTGTGTTTTAAAGAGGTATCTTTAAAATTTCAAATCTTTAAAATCGCACAAGATAAAAATCTTGAATGTACTTTTATACACACCTTGCCTATGCTTACTTTGATATCTAAGTAACTTGAAATCTCATCGGTCGTTGTACATCTTTACGGGTTATATCAATGTTACCTATATTATGATTAAATTTAGATTTTGAGTAGTATACATGTATGAAGTCTAGACTCCATATGTATGGTCAATGCCACTTGGGGTCAAACAGAGTTTTATTATGAACTTTCATGTCCGGTCTTCAAACCATATTTCTGTTACCCAATTTGCGCTTGTGCTCCAAGTTAGTAGAAAAATGTGTCACAATGATACGACATATAGTCTTATTTTTTTCTTGTTATATTCTAAAGGTCTATGGTGACCGGTCTATTGGTGAAAAGAGTCATAGATATTGCACATTTTATCTGGGTCATAACTTTATTGTCAGTGTTCTATTTTTATTTAAAACATTTTTGTCCATACATGTATTTGCAGTGAACGAGTCTGCCTATGCCCAAAATTGTCTTGAATCTAGACAAGAGCTTCATTACCCTTTGACTGTGACTAGACAAACATGGAGGTGTGCGGAGGATGGTTCCTGTTTTCAAGCAGAAGGGTCATATATGTTGCTGTCTTTCAAAAGGTACCATTGTTTTTGATAACCACCTCTTTGTCTTTAACATTGAAATTTTATGGAGATTTCTCGTGCAGCAGGTACAACATTAGAAGCTTTATACTACGAAAAATGCGTTGATTCGACAGGGTAACATATAAATACTTGCAACAGAAAATTGAAACATTTTCTAAAACCATTTACCATTTTAAATACAAGAAACTTTGCAACAGCTCTATTTTATTTTAAAGAATACTACTGTCAATTACTACTGTCAACTTTATGAAAGAAAAAACAAACAATCCAAACGTTGAATAAAGGAAAACCTTCATTCTGTGAAAACAAATGACAAGGGGCGTTAATAAAGTAAACCAAGAACTGCTAAAACTGTACAAAAAACACAAATCAGTCACGAAAACAAGAAATTACCTCGAACCTAACTGGAAAGAAGAAGGTCGCTTATGTTCCCATAAAATCCTCTTGCCAAATATCTCAATGCCATGAATAATATAAAAACTGCATCTTACTAGTGTGTGGTTGTTCACCTACGATAGTTTCTCAGGTGTGCTAAAAACGTTTATAAGCTAAGAGTACAAGCAGACATATTCTTGTCCTTGAAGAGATGAAAAACAAACGTCTGCGGGACACTTTAGAGGAGTGAAACGAAGAGAGTACTACAGCTTAAGGAAATTAATTCAGATGAAAAAGTATATGTATGAGGAATTGCAAAAACAAATGTCATTTTTTTGTTTGTATATTTATGCTAAGTTAATCTGCAAACACATATACAAACAAAACATTCACATGAGTAAAAATACCAGACGCCTAGGTTTTGTTACATGGCTATCTAAATATGACAAGTAGTGTATCTTTCTAACATCTTGATTTGTAAGAACAATTATTATTCAACTTTACAATATTACACACTGTATTAGATCAATTGCAAACATCATATGAAACAGACAGAGCTAATACAAAACATAACTGAGCCAATATGAGAAAAACAGGGCCAATACGAGAAAAACAGGGCCAATACGGAATTCAAGCATTTTGATTGGTTCAAAAGAGAGGGCCAATACGGAGAAGCCACTTCCGTTAGATTTTTAAATTACGCCATTTTGTTTTACATCAGAGTTATAAATTACATTTTTTTTTCACATTTTGACAAAAAAAAATCATCCAACATGTTCATTTAATAACCAAGTATGACTGAGCGGGGTGTACGTCTTCAGAGATTACAACCGTACTTTCGCTTATTCGGTATTGTGTAAAATGCAAGTGTTTCCTGTAAGAAATTCTGGCAGTTGTCAAGGAAAATAATAAGAAACTATGGAAACTCAGATTTATTAAAAGGATGAGACTTATTTTTAACAGACATTTTGATAGTGTGGACTATTTGTGCATTGATAAATAGCGATTCAAGTGCTGGAAAGTGGATAAATAAACTGGCGAACAAGAGTGCCAGTTGTAAACTGCAGACAGTTTCGGATAAGAATTAAACGAGGCATGGGACTACATAATATGTGCTTGGTTGGTTGTATTATCTTGATCAACACATATGTGTATAATTTTGTGTCTCGTTGCTTGCAGCCTAAAAGGAAACAACTTGTCAAGATTTTTCACCTGAATGTGCATAGCTGTCATAAGGTAACTCACAGAGTTCTTATACTGTTACCGCCAACAGTTGAAAGTTGAATAATAATATTATCATTAATCAAGCGATTTCATATTGGCCTAGTTATTTGTCCTCGGGCAGTCGTATTGGCCCTCGGCCTACGGCCTCGGGCCAATACGACAACCCTTGGACAAATAACAAGGCCAATATGAAATTGCTTGATTAATAACATTATAATAATTTACAATCTAGAGTGTACGCGGGTAGAAATCCCAGCTAAAACAAATTAGAAGAATCTAGTATAAACTAAACAAGATATGAAACTCAAACATACGTTTTTGCGAAAGCCCGGTGTTCATTTCACAGTTCATAGTTCATACTTCAAAAGTTCCCACAAACATTTAGCCTAAGTATGAATAGTGAACAGGGAAATTCGATCAAATGCATAACAAGACTGACTTCCGCCTCTATGTTTGTTCTGTCATATTGAGGTCTTTGATTTTTTATATTCAGTTTCAAAGAACGTTTCAAAATAAAAGTTAACGATCATCATCAAGATATTTGAAGTATTATTGCTTTTCCATTAACTGAATATTGTAATTTATTGATATAACTTGAAACGTTTTATTGCAGCTGCCAAATAAAACACACGTGCTTACGTCCTTTGCACGTGGTGGTAACGCTATTTGATACACGCTGTCGCATTATTTATACATTTTACAGCGCATCATTCCTATGTTTAAAAAGGTCACTGAGATAATAACTGGCGTTTTCTGAACGACAGAATCTTTAATGCTAAATGTCTAAATTTAATTGTAAGATAGTGTGAATCAATGCTTCCAACGAGTCTTAAATTGCGTTCTTATTTACGTGTATTTCAAACGAACAGAAATGCATATTCTTTGCCTTTCGTTCCTTATCACATTTATCGATTCAGACAACATGACATTGCGCTACAACTTGTGCGTCTTTGAAAAACACCATGACGTCATTTCTATTTACAGTTATTTTCCCGCGCTTTGTTTAAGAAATAATAATCTCACCCAGTGATTTGTCGTTGAATAAATCATTGTTTGGAGTTAAGATGCGAAGGACTTATATCACGAGGGAGCAGCCCGAGTGATATAATAGTACGCATCTGAACGACAAACAATGATTTATTCAAGAGCAAATCACTAAATGAGATAATTATATTATTTCGATTCTAGTTAACACGTTACCAAGGATTTTTAAGTACATCCTTGACGACATTCATTAAAAATTTGCCCGTTTTCAATCGGTTTCTTTTCCAGCGCGCCGCTATGCCGTTTGACGCCATGACGTAATAATTGTGACGCCAGAACAGTGATTTGTTGTATAATAATTCACTGTTTTCTGCTTTGTTTGTTTAAGGTAGTTCTGCACGTTTGAAAAACCGGAAGTGATGGCGTAACGTCATTTATCCGGAAAACGTTGAATAAAGCCTGGATTCGGCGTACGGAAATGAAAATCATTTTATAAATTAACTGAAACCTGTGAGTAAATTTATTACAATGGCAATGTTTCTACATTTCTAAAGTCAAAATTTGATATTAAAACATATTGGACGTTAACAAATTCAAAATAAGGTCTTAAAATTAACGTGAAATGTCCGGTTCCCTTTAATCATGGTCAAATATCTCAAAAATAAGCACACGGGCCTATAAATTTTATTTCACAAAATTATAGGTCATGTGATTATTTACAACTGTGAGAAGTTTCATCAGAATCTACATTGTAGAAAAAATTCTATTCGAGAAAATGTTATGAAAGTTATGATTTTCCCATAGACTCCCATTATGAAATATTGCGCGAGGTCCAAATTTTTCAAATCAGTCTAGCAGAAAATCAGGCACACGACCATATATTTTTTATTTACTGAATTTTCTATGTATATTCTGAAGTTTTGAAAAATTAGTGTTTAATCAAATTCTACATTGTAGAAAAAATTTCGATCCAAACGTGCAGAACTACCTTAATAGGAAAATGAATCGGATAGTGTTAGAATTAAAAATATACTTCTATAAGAATAAGCGCTATGTACAACGAAAGCATTTCGTTTCGCTTTATTTATTTTATAATTTGTAAAATCAAATCATATATTAGATCTACTGGTAGTAGATCCGACTTACGTAAAACTATTTTGCCGTAATTCGGCAAGGCCATGTACCGGCAAAACAGTTACGCTAGAACCGGATAATCCCATCTGTATATAGATCTATTCAGTGGCAGATTATTATATATTCAAACGAGAGGCGAAGCGGAAGCATGTGGCGCGGGAGTGGGAGTGGGAGATGGAGTGTGAGGGGCGTTGGAGGTATTGAACATATCATTTAGTAATAAAAACACTCCTAAACTCATCCCAATAACCGGAAGTGTGTTCAATAAAAAGGTTATTGGCTTCCACCTAGTGCTAATAAAGGTTAGCCTTAGTCATGCCAATAAGCATTTAAAGCACACCATTACCATCTCATAAATGTATAATATAGCGTGCACTGTCCGTTTTAGTTCACCCGATCTGTCTACACTTTTGGGACACTATTTTTAACTAATAACATGGGTTTTCGCTGCAATGACTTAGTGTTCCATTTTTTCTACGAGAATGTTGGATAGTAAGAAATAGTTTTGACAACAATAATGCATCTGAATGTTACTAAAGAATCCTGACGCAAGTGTATCTTGTGGAACAGTTTTGCTAATGTTTATCGGTGCAAAACAGAAAATAATAATAATAACGCAACAGATTTTAAATATGAACTAGTGCTGGATGAATTGTATAAATGCAGGGAAACCCGTATGTTTTCACAGACGCTTGAGGTTCGAACTGGCCAGATGAGCGGCTCTGTATTCTATGAAAGACCATGACTAAAGCTTTCAAAATCTAACATCTTATATCAGTGGAGGACAAAATGTCAAAATATAACACCAAAAACAGTTGTTACTATTGTGTGAAACATCATTGTCATACTATAGTAGTTACTCACCGTATTTGTTTGAAACATTTAACCAAATGGTAAATAGGCCTACGTATCAAATTAAAACGAAACAGTTTAGCTCTTCACAATTGTTTAAACAAAATAGTCTTAATAGCCAGATCGCTGACCGAGTGATTAGTTCAACTTATTAATAGCGAAATGATTTAAATATTACGTTATATAGATATATTCTTTCTACCACGTGTTTTTTTTTTCTTTCTGTGAAGAATTTCATTTTTTTTGCTAATCTCGTTCTTTCCGATAAAATTTTGACAGGAATATGGAACTTATCCAAGAGGTCTTTCAGTATTAAGCTGTTATCAGTACCTATTTTCATCGTCAGCTTACAAAAGTATTCATTCCCAAAGTGTTTTTTTTTTTATTTTCCACGCTGTCATGTAGCGACCTCTTAAATTAATGGAGGTGGAGAACCTATGACATAATTTCAGGCATGTGGTGGGAAAGGTGTGTGTGTGTGGAGGGGCGCGGGGGGACAGAGCAGAGTGGAGGGGAGTGTGGGGGTGCTCCTGAGTTTAACCACCGATCTCTACAAGCCAACTATATGACTTTTTCACTTTGAACAGGTATTTTATGGTTTATTGTTGTTTTTAATTCGTCTACTAATGATTTTTTTCTTTCTTTACGGTCAGCATTCTTTCTCCCCACGAGACTTTTCAATTAGTAGAAATTTGTTCTGTAAGTTGAATGAACTTTGTGCTCTTTTTTCCAATTAGTTTTAGATCATGTTGATAATTAAAATATAATCCAAGAAAGTTGTTATGAAACAAAAAACGTGGGACCAACCAATCTGTGTGTTTTAGTGATAACTGTATGTTGATTTATTATACAAAATTTATTACACCATACACTAAATGGCGTGTGAAGTTCTGCCAAAACAGTAATATCTTGTTATAATTGAGCCGTGCCACGGGAAAACCAACATAGTGGGTGTGCGACCAGCATGGATCCAGACCAGCCTGCGCATCCGCGCAGTCTGGTCAGGATCCATGCTGTTCGCTAACAGTTTCTCCAATTCCAATAGGCTTTAGAAGCGAACAGCATGGAGCCTGACCAGACTGCGCGGATGCGCAGGCTGGTCTGGATCCATGCTGGTCGCAAACCCACTATGTTGGTTTTCTCATGGCACGGCTCATATGTTTTTGCCAAAACACTGTTAATTTGTATGTACTGTAACCTCGGATTTCAATTAGTTTAACCGTGTTTACCGCAAAACGTTTTCTGTATACATTTTACCGACACTGTTAAGAAAAATATATTATCTATAGCCAATATCGTAGTTTAACTATTCATTATTGTAATTATCAATTAATGAAATATGCATCGAATTGGTTCATTACATATTTTACTATTCCCATGCGTTACGTATTATTCCATGCGTTACGTATTATTCCCATGCGTAACGCATTATTCCCATGCGTTACGTACTTTACAATTGCGTTACGTATTATTCCCATGCGTTACGTATTATTCTAACACGATCCGATTCGTTTTCCTATTAAACAAAGAAGGCAGAAAACAGTGAATTATTATACAACAATTCACTGTTCTGACGTCACAATTATTACGTCATTGCGTCAAATGGCATAGCGGCGCGCTGGAAAAGAAACCGATTGAAAACGGGCAAATTTTTAATGAATGTCGTCAAGGATGTACTTTAAAATCCTTGGTAACGTGTTAGAATCGAAATAATATATCTCATTTAGTGATTTGCTCTTGAATAAATCATTGTCGTTCAGATGCGTATTATTATATCACTCGGGCTGCGCCCTCGTGATATAATTTCTTCGCATCTGAACTCCAAATAATGATTTATTCAACGCCAAATCACTGGATGAGATTTATCATTTCTTAATTACCATGTGTTACGTATTATTCCCATGCGTAGCGCATTATTCCCATGCGTTACGTACTTTACAATTCCTGTACGTTATAATTATTTATATGTCTGAAGTGGCTTATCACGCATATAAAATGAACTTTGAGAAAATACAACAGGATTTTCATACCAGATTTTCCTACTCCAAGCGCCCCTAACAGTACTATATTGTACTCTGACCTCTTTCTTCCACTCATTCTGTCCTTGCAGATTTAAGCACCGATCTTCTATTACACAAATCCAAGCGTCATATTGTTTCCCTAAAAATCACTAAAATCCAGTAGAGAATTCAACTGTTATACATATACACACATGAATCATTTTACTATCCTTTTCTCTACGTAGACTACCGTTAAATTGTTGGCACGTCAGATGTTTATGTTCTTATTCACTTGAAAATGCTTGCATCATAGTTCAAATAATGAATATCCAACTTTGAAATTTTACACAGAGATAAATAATACACATTTCTCTTTCTTTCTTCTAAAGAGTACATCAAGTGAACAGAGCTCTGTAAGAAAAGGTAGAGATATATATCTACACACAGTAGCCTATAGCTACTGGAGACTACAGATGTGCTTCAGTCCGTAATTACCCTTCCACAGGTGTGTTTACCAGCCGAAATGGCTTATCAGTCTGTAAGATCCTAAGGTATTTGAATGCACTTCGTCTGACGTTTCCCGTTTCGCACATACGCTAAGTGGCACGATGTTTTTCGCTCAGCCCGTATACGAGTCAATGATTGAGCTGCCTGGTTTAACTGGAGCATATTATATAAAAATGTTTTTAACTGAAAGAGTTTTAAAAAGTATTAAAATTAAAACGCTATCCAAATGTATTCATTCTAAATATAGCTTTATGATACTGCATATTGAGAATGTCTGGGTACATCAAGAATAATAAAATCTAAATATTACTAGTTATAAAATAATACATCAATCGAAATAACATTTTAATACCCGAGTTATTATCTAACAATTTTAGAGGAGCAATAGTTTGATTAAATATTCTGATAAAATAAGATTTCTTACATCAAATGCATAACACATGGTTTGTGTAAATTACTTATTTAGTAACCATGTGTAATCTTGAGCTGCGGAGGAGGCGGCTTCAGCTAGATGGGTGAGGAGACGACTTCACCTGTACCTATCGAGCATTTCGAATAAGGACTTATCGCTATCGACCAAGTCGAGTCAGTAGGCGACTTCGGCTTCATCGACAAAGTTAAGTGAGGAGGCGACTTTAACTATCCCTGTTGACAAGTCGAATGATCTTTGAAGATTTCTTTCTCCTGGAACAAATACTTAAAAGATCATGTCATGGAGTGAATACTTATATAATATATTGATCTTACCGTACCCTATTTACCATATAAATTCAAATAAGCAACAGATATTGTTGCCGCGCAGCGTTTGCGCTTTATGAATAACTGGACAAGCGGTATATACAATCAGATGCATATAATGTAATAAGCATAACAGTAGTTTATCAAAGAACAATATTTGAATATATTGCACATTTTCAAATAAACAGTCAAAGACGATTTTCAAAATCTGACCAGCTGGCCTATGAAAATCCAGTCTCGAACCCTGTGTCCATTTATCAAATATCTTTTACAAATGTTCTTGAAAAAGTCTTATGAAAAACATATTCTACAATTGAAAATGGAAGAACAACTTCAAACTGGTTTTTAATTTTTATCCTGTCACTTGCAGTATTTTCGACCCGATATCAGGGTGCCGTATATCTTTCTTGATATACCGTCAGTTGATCATGTGACCAGTGATATACGGTCAATTGATCATGTGACCTTATGATCGATATTGTTGTCATAAGAAATTTTGCAACGAAACCATCATCATTGTGTTGGAAATGTCCGAACTAAGAAGATGAGTGGTCAAATAATGAGTTTTTATTAAAAAACGAAGAAGTTATTGCGATTTTGCCGGTAATCACGTCATTATATAAGTGACGTCATTACGAATATGACGTCATTAAAGCGATTGTCGCACACTTATTTTTGTAAAATAAATTGACAAATATCGGAATATGAAGTAATGACAAGATAAATAGAATAATAGGTTAGTGCCTAAGATGGAGAAAGTTTATCTGGCTTGGCTCCGGACGTTATCAGGTTCGCCTTTGGCTCACCCGATAACCTCCTCCACCTCGCCAGATAAACTTTCTCATCTACGGCACTAACCTATTATTCTCTATATTTCCAACTAGTTTCGGCTTTTAATGCCTTCATCAGGGGTATAATGTTTACAAGCAATAACGTTGATGACGTCATGTGGAACATGACGTCATAACAACGACGTCAAAACGTATGCAACAGCATGGCGTAATTTAACATTCAAAAACATTATACATATTATACAGAAATGCACAATGTAAAGGATCTACGAAACATATTCAGAATAATATTTGGATATCCCATTAAATTGTAAACCATGGGAACAATACGGAAAGTCATAAACATCAGTTTACGAGGTTTTCACAACCGTTTAACGCGGCATTTAGAAATACACACTGAAAATAACAATATAATGTGTCTAAGAATAACTATTATGATTTCACACAGTTAATTAAAGTGAAGCATGTAACAGCCACTGTTTTCCGCGGCAGCATTTTTCAACTTCTCCATTTTACATGATGCGTTTGGTTACAACTATATATGAAACGAATACTATTAAACAATTGATGATGTCACTTCTTTTGAAATTTGGAAGCGTCGCCCTAGAATGATTTCTGTAAACGCAGATACAAATGTTCAGCGGATATATTAACAGGATACGTTGTTATAGCATATAACGGTTTGAAGACAGATCACAAATTCTATATTGTTGCATATCATGGGTTGCGCCACTCGCATGTATCGAAAACTCATTTTTGAGTAAAGTTAATTTTGATATTGATAAAATTACAGTCAGCAGCATCTAAATGGAAATCACCGCAGCAACATGGACTCAGCTAGCACTTCCACTAATGATGGCTAGGAACAAAATGAACAGACAATTTCTTTCCTCCAATGGAATGTACAGGGCTTGGCGAGTAAATTAAATGACGAAGAATTTTTATGCTTTATTTCGAAGTATGACATCTTAATATTTAGCGAGACATGGAACTCTAACGTTACAAATATTTATTTGAAAGGGTACGACTGCTTTAATTGCCCGAGACCAAAGACGAATAAAAAAGCAAAAAGGCATAGCGGAGGTATTGTGGTCTATATAAAAGAGTCATTAAATAGTAGTACTGAGTAGTAAAAGTTAATCGTAACGGTATACTATGGTTTAAACTGAAATGTATTCAATCAAATGAGGAAAAAGACTTGTATTGCTGCGCGTGCTACATTCCACCGGAGGAATCGCCTGTATATAGAAATGAAAACTCGTGTATATATGAATATGACTTTTTCGATTCGTTAAGTGATGACATTTTGCGATATAGTGCCCTAGGCGAGGTGTTTTTGACAGGTGATTTGAACTGTAGAACGGGAAATTTGCGGGACTTTATAGAAAATATTAACCTTGATAGATTTTTAGATTTGCCGCAAAATGAAGGTTTAACAATCGAATGCAGAAATTCTAGTGATGAAAGGGTAAATTCATTTGGCCATAAATTGATTAATTTATGTAAAGAGCACGGACTTGTTATAGCTAACGGGCGTTTGGAGCCGGGAGAGTTTACGTATCACTGCTTAAACAGGAACAGAACTGGTTCTAGTGTAGTGGATTATTTAATCACCAATTACCGCAATTTTGAGAATATTTCGAATATGTCAATTTTAGATATGAATGAATACTCTGACCATTGTCCTATATCTTTTGATATTATATGTCAAAATAACCTGTGCACACCGTTAGATAATAAATGTGTTCAAAGCACTAAAATTGTATGGGACGCTAGCATTAAAGATCAATTAACAAATGTATTAGAGAGGAGCAGAGATGTATTTGAAAACATCACTTACAATATTGTAAATGATGTGGGTGACCTTGACTCTAATATTACTTCGTTTACTGAAACCATATATGAATGTGCAAATAAGGTATTTGGAAAAACTTTTAAAGTTAGACCAAAAACAATTAAGCGTAAAAGTAAATGGTTTGATGATAACTGCAGAGCTGCTAAGGCAAGATTTTTTAATGCCAAGAGAAAATTCAAGTTAGACTCTTCTTTAGTCAATAAGTTTGCATTCTTAGAAAGTAGAAAACATTTTTCTGACGCCAAAAGAAAAGCCAAATTTAAATATTTCTCGAAAGAAAAAAGAAATTTTTACGACTTGAGCAAAAATTCCCCAAAACAATTTTGGAGCAAAGTCAATACATACAGAAATTTGAAAAATGCAAAATCATCACAAATTGATGCAGCCCAGTTTGCTTCATATTTTTCTGAAATTCTTAACAGGAAGGTTGAGAGTAATTTCATCCCTAATATATCTAATGATATGGGTAATCTCGTAGAAATACAATGCCTAGATAAACCTATAGAGGAGGGTGAAATAAATAAAGCGATTTCTTCTTTGTCGAGAAATAAGGCACCCGGTTGTGATTTAATAATATCAGACTTTTTTATTGATGCTAAAGGTTTTATAACTCCATTTTTACATTCAATTTTTAACAAGATATTTAATGATGGTGTTTACCCACTGTGTTGGACAAAAGGTATTATTGTGCCAATACATAAAAAAGGTGACAAGTCTGACCCTAGTAATTATAGAGGCATATCCCTTATAAGTACAATGGCAAAGATTTTTTCTCTTATTTTACGTGGCAGACTAAATAACTGGTGTGAGAGTCAATCTATATTCAGTGATGTACAGTTTGGATTTCGTAATAATAGAAGTACTTCTGACTGTGTATTCATCCTCCACAGTATTATTCAGAAACTTTTGTCAGCCAATGAAACACTATATTGTGCTTTTATAGATTATGAAAAGGCCTTTGATACTATCGACAGAGAAATATTGTGGTATAAACTACTTGACATTGGCGTGAGTAGTAAAATGATTAAAATGTTAACATCAGTTTATGAACATGTATCAGCCTGTATTAAGGTTTTCTCAAATATGTCTGATTTTTTCGAGGTGTCGCTTGGCTTGAAACAAGGGGAACCACTCTCGCCGATACTTTTTATTCTTTTCGTTAACGATGTAACATCAAACCTTGATTTTAATTCCCTGACTGAAACTGATTTAATGTATCTATATGTTGTTATTTGCAGACGACATGGTCCTTTTTACTACGAACAAACAAAGCCTCCAAGCTCAATTAGATAGTTTATATGTATATTCCGTTAAATGGGGACTAAAGATCAATTATATTAATAAAACAAAATATGTATTTTTAGAAAACGAAGAAAAGTAGAAAATTACCAATGGTGTATTAATAATGAACCGTTAGAAATCGTAGACTCTTTTTGTTACCTCGGGGTAAAGTTTAGTAGTAATGGATCAATGGCGGAGGCAATTAAATCTTTGTCCGACCAGTCCCTCAAAGCAATAAATGGTTTATATTCAATCTTTTCTAGACTTAAATTTGATCTGAAAACTAAGCTTTTATTATTTGATCGCATGGTTGAACCAATTTTATTCTACTGCTCAGAGATATGGGGTGTATATGATACCAAATCTATAGATAGGGTTCACTTGAAATTTTGCAAAAAAATACTTGGGGTTAAACCCCAAACTCCTAATATGGCTGTTCTTGGTGAATTAGGAAGATATTCTTTGTCTATACTGTGTAAGGAAAGTGTTTTGAAGTACTGGATGAAACTGATGAATAATAAAAATTCACTTATGTACCATGTTTTTATTATGCAGTGTAATAATATTGACTCCCCAAGATGTTTAAATTGGGCTAAACATGTGAAATCATTATTGAATGACTTAGGTTATAGCAATTTGTGGAACAACATTTAATGAAAATATAAATTATTTTCCTATGTTACAGAATCGTCTCCGAGACCAATTTAAGCAAAACTGGCACTTTGATATCAACAATATGGCAAAACTTGATTATTATTCAGAATTCAAAATCGAATTTAGATATGAGCCTTATCTTGATATTGTAGAAAATGACTGTCTTAGAAAGTTGCTTACATGTTTTCGTCTTTCAGCACACAGCCTGGCTATAGAAACAGGAAGATATGTTGGTACCGATAGAGCTAATAGAATTTGTAGAAATTGTATTCATAATGTCGTAGAATCAGAATATCATTTTGTGATGACTTGCTGCAAATATTCCAATATTCGATCAAAATACATACCACATCTTTCATGGCCTACTATGCAAAAATTCAACAGATTAATGAGGTCAAGAAAAAGAAAAACTGTAATAAATATTTGTAAATTTATCAACGAGTCATATAAATTAAGGGCAGAAACGTTATAGTTAAGACCATTGATATGAATTTCTTTTATTATACATATAATTGTAATGTTTACTCATGTGCATGTAGATCTAGTTATTTATTATAGTTTTATCTGTTCATTAGCCAAAGACATGTTATGTCGATATTGCTAATAAAGTTTGTTGTTGTTGTTGTTGATAAAAATCATTGCTGGGAGATATATATTATACAACTAGGAACGGGAGCTTGGCCATTTGACTAAATTTCTCATCAAAATCGTATCTGCTGGTAAATACTATTTACTGGTAATCGTATTTCCAGATTCAGTTACAACATAGACATAACATATGTTTCTTTTCAATCTAAAAACGACAAAGAAAACCCTCAAAGCTATTGTTATAATAATTATACGCCTTTGGTGTGTTGAAGTGACAAAAATGAGCATGTTACACCTGTTTTTTTGTATTCCTCTTACATAAGCGTCTAATTTTTACCGTAGTTGCATGAAGCAAGCCAGCTTGCACTTATTTTGGCAATAAGCGTTATGCTCAAAGCAAAATAAAGGAACACACAAATAAACATTCGGATAACGTAGGAACAAAGGATTGGTTACAGGAATGGCATGAAACATAATAAAATCAGAACGCTCTTTGCCAGACAGTTCTGTAAAGCAGTTCCTAAAATAGCCATATAAATGAAATTTGGCAGTCCTCTGGTCGGGGCTGTATAAATTGCACTTGCGAAGTTTCAAAAAAAAAATCTTCGTAACTGCACCAAGGCCTTGCGCAATCTGTAGGAAGCCACACGATTTTTAAAAAATTTTCAGTCTGTAGACAATTTGCTCAGCTAATGGGAAAGTTCTAGTAGATATGAAGAACACACTGTACAACTCTTGTAAGTCACAGACGTGAAAACATGGTTCATATTCCGCAAACTTGGTACGAAAATTTGGGACTTGTTTCAATGATAATGAACATGTACAGGGTAAATTTAATAACAGAAGACCATTTGAACTATTTTTTTAATTCTGCATCTCACACTGAAACTGTACCCGCATCTAATGCAAATGTTGTAGGTTAGTTAATAAATCTATAGACATACAGATATCTTGAGCACAGTATACTAATTCTACAGTTACATAATTTATTCTTGACAAAAAACATGCTGTTTCTTTTATTTTGATGTAGTAGGGGGAATTGTGGGAAACAATTTTCCTATCATCAAAAAATACTGATTAAAAATTTAAAACTCAGCAAAAGCATGTAAACTAAATATATTTGCTTTGAAAAAAATAATGGTAATGTAGACTTGTGTTTAAAATGGATTATTGAAATCTCTCTAAAATCTACAGACATTCTAACTGACCTACCTGCATACAAACTGCAGTACATAAATATGACAGCAAAAAAGCAACAATTTAATAGACTCATAAAATCGGTATCACATATATATTTGAATTAATACTTTAAAAAAATAACATTGGCTGTATATAACAGATTCCAAAACATGAGAAGATCTTAATCTAACATACAGACAACAATCATTTGTAAAATTGTTCAAATGTTTTCTTAAGATATTGCAGCAAATATAATTGTTACTACTGTTACAAAAAAATAACAAAATAAAGCTCTTGATAATTTCTGTTGCTGATTCCATTTTATGACACAAAATAGTTATTACAGAAATTAGTTATCTATTTCTAGAAATTAGTTTTGGCAGTAGCAATTCTAGAATATCTCGTGGATTTGTCTAATTATCTTCATTACAAGTTTATCATTCAACAAAAGTATAAAATTCAACAATTGAAATAAATATCACAGCATGAAATACTGATATACCCACTATACAGAGACTTTGGTGTAAAAACTTTAATGCACAAATTTCCCAGGATAACTTGAAATTAATATTTACATTGGAAACTAAAAGAAAACCAATTTTAGGAAATCGGCCTATCCTACATTACATTACATAAATAACACACATGCTTTCTGAGCAACATTATCCTGAAAATATGTCCTACAAATATTTCTAAGGAAGGTCTGTCTGTCTATAAGAACATGCAGTTTGTTTACTTTCACCAGTGAAGAAAAGACAACATCTTAAATCAGCATCTTTTTTCACTTTTTCCACCTTTCAGCAGGAACTTTCTGCAGTGCAATATTGCGAAATCATTAATTTACATGGGGGATGATTTTTGCCAATTTTGTGGTTGAGTCAATGCAGAAAATTTAATTTCAATGAGGCAGTAAAATTCTCATGGAAATAAACATTTTGGCAGGAACCATCATTAAATTAAATGAATTCAAACTATACCACAATACCATTTATCATTACATAGGTATCAACAAAATCTGTTAAGATGCAAACGAACCTGAAATATATTACCTTACCTTAAAATATTTCAATACTGAGATTAAAATTTCATATTGGGTGTGCCATTTGTGACGATATGGCATGTTTAAACCTTCTTTCGCATTTTACTCACATTACAGAGCAAAGGGCAAGGCTCACTTATTATATAATGATTTGTATGGCCTAAACAATGTTGAAAAATGCCAAATTGGTGCGCTCAACTATTCGAAGAACTGATGTCCGACACAGATTTCAAATGACTACACCCTACGAAACATAAATGTAATAGATAATGCAATATAAACAATGCGGAGAAGTAGTTGAGCAAATAAGTAAGAAATAAAGTTTTGCTAATTCTATATCATCACTTTTACGACATTTTTAAAGGAATCAACGCAAACAAGTACGACTCAAGACTAAGAATTGTTTACCACTAAAGATACGACTTTCTAGAAAGTACATAAACTAGTCTCAATATTGTTATTTGTGGTAGAACCTTGTCACATTACCTTTACTTTAAAAACACAACAAACAAGTTTATTATATTGCAACATAATAATGAATTTTGAAAAAGAGTACACTTTACATCATTTTTCATCAAGTTGCTGAAATTTTGCAAAACAAGATCCAGTTACTGTCTTGGACAAAAATTGTCCTATTCAAAAATGTTTGCATTTTAAGACAAAGTACACCTTAATAGCTATGCTGTAGGTAACATTATAAGTCACACAGTTCATGAATATTAGCATAAAATAACAACCACAAATATGATCTCATCTACAGTGTACACATTACAAAACAAATTTACACAAACATATATTGATGACTGACACTGAATCTAAGCATTTCACAAAAATACATGCATATATTTTATCTTTTTTATTTGAAGTATTTTCTTTGTTTGAACACATGGCTAATACCTCACACAGACATCCCTGGTTCCCATTAAAAATATAACAAACCTATATATCACAAAAGATACATATCACAGTACAGCAGATTTGATAAAATTATAAAATACTATACACTTAACAATACTGGTCAACAAAGAAATCAAAATGGTATCAGAACTACTTATATACTTATACTCAAGGTCAAATGATTCATCTCAAGGTCAAATTGATCACCTTAAGTTCAAATTGATCCCTTCAAGGTCAAACTGATCACCTCCAGGTCGAACTGATCACCTCAAGGTCAAACTGATAACCTCAATATCAAACTGATCACCTCAAGGTCAAATTGATCACCTTAAGTTCAAATTGATCCCTTCAAGGTCAAACTGATCACCTCAAGGTCAAACTGATCACCTTAAGTTCAAATTAATCCCTTCAAGGTCAGACTGATCACCTCAAGGTGAAATTGATCCCTTCAATATCAAACTGATCCCTTCAAGGTCAAATTGATCACCTCAAGGTCAAACTGATCACCTCAAGGTGAAATTTATCAATTCAAGGTTGAACTGGTCATCTCAAGGTCAAATTAATTACCTCAATGTTGAACTAATCATCAAATATTGTAGACTGATTTTAACAATAGGCCAGAAACTACTATATTTATAAGTACACTACAAGGACACATACTTTAGTGTCTAGATTATCACCTACACTGTTAAATTCTAATGGGAGTCATCTGAAACCTGAATAAACTAAAAACACCAAACTACAATACTTTCTGTTTATGTACATATTGGCATCACTGTCTGCTAAATTTCTAAAATGACTGGTTCATCATTCAATTTGGGCAATACCATTTATTAATTAAAGGGGTGTTCACTGAAAATTTATTGACTGAAAAGCGACCAGTGCAGACCATGATCAGCCTGCACATCTTGGTCTTCACTAGTCGCAAAGGCAGAATCACTTGCTGCCAGCAGGCTAAATGTTAAGAAACAATACAAGTATTAAGTACAGGTACTCTAGCTAATTATAAAGAAATAAAACATGTCAGCATTTTATAAAATGTACATTGCTCTGCTCTAAAAACCTGTAACTGCATTTTGGCATGAAAACAATTTTTAGAGGGCTGGGAATGTAATGTACTTTGCTGCATCTCTGGAAAAATTACTGAAACAAATAACCATTTCAAATGCTGCAAAATTCAAAATTTATAAAACATATAATTTTGATACAAGATATTTCTTGCTTTAAAGCCTAATGTGCAGTTTCAGAAACTTACGCGAAATAGAATTGCAACAATAATTCTAAGCCCGATTTTAACCAATATTTGACGTTTGTTTTTGTTTAAAAGACATTCCATTTTTTAAATAATTTAGGATATTTTGTCAATCTTAACAGAAAAATAAACTGAAAATTCTGTTTTGCCTTTTAAGAATTTCATAAAACAAGAGCTGTCACTAATGGTGACAAATGCCCCCGCAGCGCCTTGACCTTTGACCTGGTGACCTTGACCTGGTGACCCCAAAGTCAGCAGGGGTTGTGTACTCAATAAGTACTATCAGCATGTGAAGTTTGAAGGTCCTGGGTGCAGTGGTTCGCGAGTAAAGTGCCTTCATGCAAAAAGTTAACATTGTGACGAACTAACTAACTAACGAACGAACTAACAGACGGACAGTTGAAAACTAATATGCCTTCCTTTGGGGGCATAAAAATCACTTTCATTTCAAATTCTGAAACTTACTTTGTTTCTCCTAAAACTTTGTAATATTACAGTCACAGGATACTAGGACAGTGCCATAGATATACTGTCTACTGATCTGCTGCATGTCACTGAGCTAATTCTCAAGTAAAGACTAGTTTCAAAGTTTGACAAACCAACCTAATATGTCACTGACTCAGATAAATGTATAACATCTTAATAAAAAATATAGTTTTATTCTAAATACAAACCACATAAAATTACCTAATCATTCAATCATGGCCATCTTAAAACAAACTGCAATCTGCCTTTTTTCTATATTAACGTTTGTATTACAATACATACAAAGTTTAAAGTACTGGTACTGACTTTTTTAAACATTTTTCCCTTTTGAAAAATTTATATTTAGCCTTTTTGTTTAGAAATAATGATACAGAGCTATTTGTTTGATCATTTAGTGTTCCTGTTAATTTGAACAAGCAGTTTTATCATCTGTGTTTTGCCTTCAACACTAACATCCGAGTTTTTTCTAACCAAGAAGATCTCTAAGTGTTATATCAGAACAAGCATTTCCTTCCAGACTGAAGTTATTTCTACGTCTATCATTCTCGAAGCGCCTCTGTCTCGCAGCAGCATGGTTATCTAGGTGTCTACGCATGGGTCTTGGTGGCAGGCCAGTGGCTGTTATGTTACCAGACACTGGGGGATGTGACCTGGGACTGTTTCCTAGGTATAAGTCTGTGAAAAGCTGCAATTAATATCATAAATCTGAATGAATGAAATGAAAGAAATGTGTTGTGTTTATATTCAAATGCTAAAACATGGAATTTTCAAAAACAAGCAGTCTTGTACAATAGGACAAATTAACTTCAAATTTATTTATTTATTTGTGTTTTACGGCGCACCAACACAGTATAGGTTATATGGCGCCAAACAGGACTACAAATTTTGGTTTCACATCGCATTTACATCGAAATAAAAACATGAGGTATGGAATCAAAATTTGCATACCTGCTGGAATCACAGAGTTACAGCAAAACCAAGACTTAGTGTTAAAACCCTGTTAGTCGCCTCTTATGATCACGCAAGGGTAAGGCAGTGGTTCCAATTCTTTTCATAATTAAATCCAAAACTAGACTGCCTGTTATCCATCTCTATTTTCAAAATCTGCTGTTTCGTAAGCACTGAACCATAGTCAGTTTGGTTACAGAATTCTCCAGGTCACTGGAAACTTGACATATGACCTTCTTTGCATGAATATTCATTCTGAACCTACAGACAGCTCAGCAGCAATTCCTCAGTATAAATTTACAATGAGCAAAGTTATGGCAACCTGAAAATTTGTTACTTTGAAGTTTCTGGGAGTCAAATTTAACCTGCAGTATCACTTTTTACAAAATACTTCAAAATCCATCAAGAAGGAAACAGATATGATCCTAGTAAAAGTGATGAATGGTTGTTATTGAAACAACATTAATCTTTATGTTATTCACTTACTGTAAGCCTTTCCAGCAGATTCTCTCCCTCTTTAGGTATTGGACCTGTACCCAATGGCCTTGTACCATGTCCACCTCTTTCTCTGCTGTTATCACGCCCCCTATCTCTGCTGCTGCTACGGTTACGAGCCATGCTGTTGTTTTGTGACCAGCCCCTCTGAGCAGCTCTACCTCGTTCTGATGACAAGAGTGGAAAATGGTATGAAAATCCAGCGACTAGGTGAAGGGAGGAACGGAAACAAAAGCAAAAAAAATGTTAGTGAAAACAAAAAGGTAAGGTTATGTAGAACACGACCAAACATGTGATATCTGCTCTTTTTCGAAAATATTTTATATAAAGCAAATGTTTGCAGAATCTTATTTTTCATAGTTTTAAAACGTGCACCAATATCTTGCCAACTGAAATTTTCTTAATATGAGCAATTAGTTTCCAGTTTAAATAGTTTAATATCAAAATGTCTAATTTTATCTGAGTTAAATAAAAGTACTTTGACTACTATAATTAAGGAAGTTTAAGGAGTGTTATCACATGTTCAGTCCAGCATGCAAAGAAAGGTCACATACAAGGGAACTAAGCAGGGGTTTAAATTATCTTGTCATGCAAGGTGAGTGTATGCAAACATTGTTACATGTACAGAAGGTGAATAAAGTACCTGAAAACCTTTTCTACAACAGTAAACATGCTACATTATATGTACAAAACAACAGGAGATAAAAGAATAAGGTGTAATAAAAAAAGATGCGACAACTTACTAAAAACAAAATCAAATTTCAAAATATACAGCAAAGTATGTCATTACACTGACAAAATCATGTATAAACATAATCATCCATAATCCTGACAATAAAAGCTACACACAACATTCATTAATATAGAGGATTTATTTTTTCTGAAATCTGTGGTTGTTTCAATCCATGAAATTAACACCAATGAATACACAAGTTTTTCAACCAATCCATCAAAAAATTTGAAAACTATGAATTTATGGCCAAATAAAAATGTTGTTTTTGTCAAAATCACAAAATTTTATGTCAAAGACATAAAATGTTTTCAAAAGAACATGACATAAATCTGACTTAAATCTTCATCAGAATTTTTAACACAAAAGAAGGGCTAGGTTAGTAGTTGCAGATTTATTATCAACATAAAATTATGTGAAAAAAAGGGAATTCCAATGTCTGCAAAGGCTCCCTTTTATGAAGTCATGTATAAGTTACACATGAGTCATAGTGATGTGGTTAAGGTTGCCCACTGATTTTAACTTCAGTTCTGTGGAACTATCTTAAGTTAGCATAACATCACTACTGTGGGATTATCTAATGTCAGAATGTAGAATTATCTAATCTAACTAATGTCAGGAAGTTAACAGAAAGTTAGAAGCTCTAAACCAAAGACAAGCAGCATATTACAGGTATGTACAGAGAATCTCATTATTGATATTGATGATTATGACTGTGTATGGAATCATTCAACATCATGAAATATACAATAAATATAAAAGTGAATAATTTTATTATTACACTGTCCTTAGTAGGAACTTCTACAATGAAATGAAAGAGAGGAACTATATATGGTAAGTTTTCCAAACCCTTTCGTATTTGTGTAATATATGTATACTTGTAAAATTCTGATTGGTGTTGATTTAGAAATAAAATACATTGTATGTTTAAACTAAATGAAATAATTTTCACAATCATCTGTTTATATCAATACTAGTACCTGGATTGGAAGCAGGTGCACTCGAGACAAGCTGTTGCTGTCTACGCTGTTTCAAGCTAGGTTGACCAGAGTTACTGCCCCTGGGCACATTTTGTGAGGAATCAAAAACTATATGTGAGCTGGATCCTGTACCTGAATCAGCAAACAGTCTTTGCTCAGGTGGAATATCAGCTACTGCTCCACCAAGTGACCTTGACCTTTGACTTTCAGGATTTCTCCCAGCATCCTCAGACCTCACTGAGTCGAGGATCAATTGTTGGGATGCAGCGTCTGCAAACACGTTAGGCATTTCTCGACATGGTGACAATCTTTCCATATTCGATAAAAGAGCGGCAGTGACATCTGGTGAATTTTGTACATCGTTTGAAAAGATAGAACCATGGTTGAATTGTCTCTCTTGAAGTATATGATTTGAACTTTGACCTTGTGCACCTGTGTTGTGACCTTGACTGTGTGGATCAGCATGGCAGTGTTCATTGTTTGCAGCTACAACTTGATCTAGAGGGTCTATATTTTCTCGTTCTGAAATATGACAATAAATTCCCAACAACTAGTACATGAAGTATTTTACTTGCAATATTGACCAAACAGACAGCATTCATTCAAGGGGTGATCCTGAATTATGTAGAATATCATTATAACTCAAATACTAGAATAAGGTACTATTCTTAAATTTTATTTCTAACTTGAAGTGTGCAATTCAATTAATTATTGGCAGTATTATTGAAGTCTGAATACGGTAATGATCGAAAACAAAGTCCTGTCTCATTTATGTTCACCTTTTAGACAATTGCTTTATACCGCAAATTGGACAATACACAAATATGTAGACAAGCACTCATACCAAGCACTCAGAGTATTTTTGTTGCAGATATGAAGGTTATCAGTGTTATTACTGTGTAAAAAGTTGAATGAGCATTTAATAAAGTAAATTGCATCAAAAGAAGAGCTTTTGACAATGGAAATTTTTTTAACATTTTCATTTAAATTTCATAAACTTTCATAAAAGGATATAATACTCTCTGCAGGCTTATACCTATTTGTGAAGATTGTATAGACATATAATGATCATCAGCTGGGTTTGACCTTTCATTAATTCCTGCTAACCGGTCACTCATAGCTGCCCTCTGATGACCTGCACGATTTAACAACCGACCTCCAGGTAGTCGTACACTGGTTTCTAAATTGTTTTCACTGCAAGTATATAATATAGGTTTATAAACAGGACAAAGATGAACTTATCAGCCTACTGCATATTGCTCACTTGGACAGTATTAGTTACGAGGTATGTTGAGGAATGGATACGTGATATAAATTATGCTGTTAAGAAAATCCATATCAGTTTAATAACACAACTACAAAATCTAAATTAAATGATCATTTTCCAAATGTGGAATTAATTGAATATTTGTAGGGAGATAAAATTTTAATGTTGTTTCAAGTAGTTTAGAAGAAAAGAGGTATAATTACTAGACTCCTAGACTATGATATATCTTTTTACATTTTTATAATTGAATGTGGTGAACTGAGCCAGTCTATATTCTATGTCCAATATCATTTAACATCATTCCTCAAAATCTCTAAAATAGACTGTCTTTTGTCTCTATGAAATTGAATTAGACAAAAAAGGGGAAAAATGTAGAAGATATTTATTATCAGTCTAGTGGCTAGATTATATAATTACTATGGAGATTTCAAAGCTTACAAACTGCTTTGATATGGCATATTGAAAATTAATCAAAAAAATGTTTTAACACTACTCAGAAAACAAAAAAAAACACCCCAATTTGCTTCGGTTAAGCTACAATAATACTGTAGAATGACTGACCTTTCTGATACAGCTGTTCCACTGACACCAAAGTTATTCTGTATGGAGCCAAGTACTCTCTCTGCTTCCCTGTCTACCCTGTCACGAGGTCGCCTAAGTGGCGGCCTACCTGAAACCCTGGTTCTGGAATTACTTTCATTGGCTTCTGGTGCTCGTGCAGCAATGCCAACTCCAGGAATTTCTAAATTAACAATACCATTGGGCTGCACAGTGGTATCTGAACTGCTCTGTCTTTTCTTTGCTCTGAAAGCAAAAATGACAAAAGTCACCCCATAAAACAATCTTAGGAGGCTCTATGCAATTCTACCAGAGCAGAGTCAGATGAGTACTCTTGGACCCAGGTTCAAGTCTTACTTGTAATCTAACTGCATATTTCAATTACCACAATGCTTGGTTCAAAAATCAAACAAAAGATGATACATGCATCAAAAAATTATTGAAAAATAACTTAAAGTAGCAAACAACAAGACCGCTATTTTTCAAGTCCATACAGTTTTAATACTTTAATGTAAATTGTAAAGAGACACACCTCAAAGTGTATGCAAAATTGCTCAAATTCTAGGAAATACCTGCATTTACTAGCAACTGTTAATTAAGGGTGAATTATTTGTGACAATATACCTGTAGTCTTTAAAAAATTAGAGAATATCTCTACATGTAGTAAAAATTTGATTTAACAGCAAAAATTATCCATTTTATACCACACTCATAATTTCAGACATCAGCTTTAAGCATTTTGTTCATGAATTTGTCTACTAGTATGTAATACCTGTAACAAAATCTCCCTCTCTCAGCTTTAACCTTTAGCAAGTGATTCTGTCTTTGCCCAGTGTAGACCCAAGATCAGCCTGCAGGCTGATCATGGTCTGCACTGTTCGCTATTCAGTCAGTAAATTTTCAGGGAACACCCCTTCAAATAATAAATGGTACTGCCCAAACTGAATGATAGACCAGTCCATTTTAGAAATTAAGCAGGGTAAAGGTTAAATGTATGTCTCTGAATAATTACAAAGCTAAGATATGACAAGGACTGCTATACTAACCTATTTCTGTTATTGTCTTCCTCATCAAGTTGGGCTGTTATCCTGTCCCACACTACCAGACCATCAATAGGGCAGGTAGGCCGGGAATGTAACAACCAGGGGTCTATACAATCTCTGTGAAACTGAAATATATACCACAAGAGTATGTGAGTATAATTGAGCCGCGCCATGAGAAAACCAACATAGTGCATCTGCGACCAGCATGGATCTAGACCAGCCTGCGCATCTGTGCAGTCTGGTCAGGATCCATGCTGTTCGCTAACGGTTTCTCTAATTGCAATAGGCTTTGAAATCGAACAGCATGGATCCTGACCAGACTGCATGGATGCGCAGGCTGGTCTGGATCCATGCTGGTTGCAAACGCACTATGCTGGTTTTCTCATGGCGCGGTTCATATATAAGGACCAGGTGGAAAAGATCTGCATAAACTCATCATTACAAAAACATGTACACATATTAATGTTATATAAATATTCTGAATAAGTTCAATAGCCTGAAAAAACTGACAATACTGGCATAAATGAAAAAAAAAATGCAATGACGTCACACACCCGATATGAAATTCAGACGTCAATATGGAAAAATATTGACGTTTCTGATTCCATTGTAACTGAACGGATAATTTTATGTATTACCTTGTGTTTACATCTAGGAAGTCTTCTAACAAACTGGCCAAGCTGGTACCCATGTAAACAGATTCTACACTGAACACCTGGTTGAAGCAAGGGACCATTCTGCCTTACTTTCTCAAGAGGGAATGTCTGGATAACTTCTTCAGGTATATCACTCCCTGTAGCTGCATTGTTACTGAATCAATAAAGTTTATATTCAAAACTACTCAAGAAATGTCACTGTTTACCATATTATATATAACTGGATTTACAGATTGCTAAATTTGACTCAAACTACATTGTACTATTCACTATTATTTCAGGTACTATTTACTACAACAACTGTAACTGTATCTCTCTTTTTACAAGATATTCAAAATGTATAAATGCTTTCCTATCAGCATATTAATAACACCAATCTTTTTGGACAACATTTTTTGGAGCAGAAGTTAAAAGCAGTATGTCCTGGTAGAGGTGAATATAAACAATAAATGAATTTAATCAGATAACCTGTCTTGAATCAAACTGGTTCACAGAATGAAATAACAACAATGATGCTATAGCATCTATTAGAAGAAAGATTTAGCTTTGATGACCACATGACAGTAAAGAGATGCTTTAGTGTAAAGAAAGCCTTATCACACTGTCAAAGACATGGAACTAACCAACACTAACAAACAATATTACATTAAAACCTGTACTAAGCAGCTAAACCAAAGCCCCAAAGCATTTGGCTGCTTAATTTAGGCGGTTTTCTTAAGACAAGTGGAAATTAAAACAAAAAGTCAATTTGAGAAGTAAGCTGACTGGCTGGTTATTACAGGTGGCTGCTAAGTCAGGTTCAACTGAAGCATGTTTACCTGTCCAGCTGCATGAGCAGATCATAATGTCAGGATCAACTGTAGCATGTTTACCTGTCCAGCTGCATGAGCAGATCATAATCATTATCTGATATTTCCCTGTTCACTAGATCATCTACCACTGCTTGAGGTAATACAGCTCCATACGCTCTTCCTGCCGCCCTCCAACGCTGATTACGTTTCTGCATTACACAATTACATATATGGACATATGCACAAGATTTTGAAACAAATTCTAATCTTGATAGTTTCTAGTGTCTGAATTTTTGCATTTATGAGTCTTAATTAAAAGTCATAAGATTACCTGCACATTAAATAGTTAAATCTAAATCTAATCCTTTATTATGGACTTAAAGAACACATTGAAATGTTACTCTAAAGACTAATTTAAATCCTGGCTCATATAAGGTTTATGACATTTTATCTACTACAATATTCGAAAGTTTGTATCTTTGTTTGGTATATTTACAAAGAAATTTTGTTTTTAAGTTTCAAATAACATATCTTACATGTCTGTATTCAAAGGCATGCTGTGTGTGTATAGGAGTGTTGAAACACGACTGACACAGGTGGAAATCTGCACATGAACTGCATCTGAAAACATAAAATAGAACTGCTAATGGTTAAAAGTTCTGCAAAATAAGCTTTTCAAAGCGTTCAAATTTTGGGGTGTTAAGTATTTTTGTCAAAAAAGGGCATTATTTGTGGACCTTTTACATCTTTGACTGAACCTGCATTAACTAATGTGATAAAAATATATTTTCATTATCGTACACTGTAAAAGCACACAAACAGTAAGTTACAGCGTAACTTTTGGTGGAAAATCCTACATATTTCTGGAGGTCAATTACGCTTTGAATTTATTTCACGGAACCAGGTTATTTAATTTTGAGACATGGATAAAGTTGATTCATGACCTGAAACTTTGATGATGCAATTCTTAAAAGTGTAAGAATATACATGTTATAAGTTGCTGTGGTACAAGTTCTTAAAAATGTTGCTCGCTCTGTTACGTTAGAGGGCTCTAGATGTGTATTATGGTGTAACTGAGCCACTGTTTCTGCACATAGCAAGATTCTCAATATTGTCCTCACTTCCATTTATATCACTAACCATGTGTAACTATGATCGGCATTCATTTTTAATGCTCAATTCCACACCGTTATTATTTCATTTTTTATTATAACTTCTGTATGCATACATAATATTTAACTGTTGTGTCTTGTTAGAAAAATGTTCACTGCCAAAGAGCATCTGAGACTTTTGTAATGCCTGTGAATAGATGTTTACGTTACTATAGTATTAGATAAGGATATAATATGTAATTGTATTTTTTTTTAATATGTCATGTTTGAAAAAAGTTCTTGTAATGTTCTGCTCTTCACTATTGGAGGAAATAAAGGTAGTAGTAGTATTACCTCGTCAATTCTCATGCAGAAGCTAATATATGAGCCGCGCCATGAGAAAACCAACATAGTGGCTTTGCGACCAGCCTGCGCATCTGCGCAGTCTGGTCAGGATCCATGCTGTTTGCTTTCAAAGCCTTTTGCAATTAGAGAAACTGATAGCGAACAGCATGGATCCTGATCAGACTGTGCAGATGCGCTGGCTGGTCTGGATCCATGCTGGTCACAAAGCCACCATGTTGGTTTTCTCATGGCGCGGCTCATATTTTGAAGAAACCTCACATAAAACATCACATATTAGTCTAATGTCCGTAAGTGAGTGACAGAACATAACACTGGTTTGTAACAGTAGGAAATAACATGTTGAAATGTTTTCATCCTGTTATTGTTTGATTCAAATATATGTCATCCTTGATTTTTTTGTTTATTAAGATAGAAGCCTCACATGTGCACATCCTATAAAGCCATATAATAGATATATTACAGACATAAATTGCCTGTACAAGTATAAATTTACAGATTTTATGGGATTTCATGTCTGGAACAATATCTCAAAGAGTAGTAAGTTTTAGATTTTAAATACATTTGAATAAGCTTCTGATGTGACAACATTCTGGAGACTATAAAATTTAGCTTTCTTTATATTATAGGACACTTGTAAATTCTACTTTCACATTTCAAAACCATGTTTATCAATTAATTTATTGGATAATTGTATTTCAAAAGATTTTTATTATATGTAGAGATTTCCTTCATGTTTCCAGATTTTGGGATCCCAGTATCCCTAATAGAATGTATATATATTTTTTACGACACAACATTAATTTGGTATTACCTATAGCATTTTCCTTCCACTGGGGATACCCTGCAGCTCTGACAGGTTACACCTAGATGTCTGTCCATACGGCCTCCCTGGCTGGCACCCTCCGCATTACGGTTCTCATACTGAAGAAATAGTTTACATTTTTCTAAGACATGTTCTCTAATATTCATATTAGTATTATATACTTAAAACCCTGTTAGTTTTCTCTATAGGTACATATCACACATAGCCTTTGCAGTATAAGTAAACAATTATTCATACAAACCTGTAACTGCATGCATATAGTGAGATCTCAATAAGAAAATGATTAAGATTGCTGTCTGAATCACTTGTCCCTTACTGCCAAGGAGTCAAATTTGGCACATGGTGAAGAAGTGTTTCATACTGGAAGGTCAGTCGTTCTATCCATGTGTATGATATTCAAGATATACCACAAATGTAATGTGTAGAATATATGAGTAAGGACCATATATTTCTAACCATTTGTTTTTGTCAAAGTTCTGTTGCAGAAAATAAAAATGTAAAATGTACAATACACTGCTGAGATTAATGACAGAAAATTACCTGCTTAAGTAACTGTTTCTCTGCCTGTACAGACAGTCAGGTAGTACTTTCTGTCCTTATACCCAGCAATTAATAATGATAGTTTGACTTCTGCTTGCTGACAAAAGGAATACAGCTTTGAATACTTCACCTGTGAGTTGAAAATCTGGACTCTTCCAGTCAATGAAAGTCATTTTTTTTTGTAACATTAAATTTTTTTCTTTCTTCCAAAGTGCATCAACACAGACAATGCTTTTCACATCACAGAAATAACAAAGTTAAGTAGCCCTGTTACAAGAAATCAGTTAAATCATTTCTAAGTTACCTTCAACATTTCAAAAGGTCCAAAATCTTCTCTACAAAATGGGCACTTGACAGTAGTTTCTCCCTGTGACTTCTGATGTTCCGCCCAGACTTTCATACACTTTATATGTATACTGTTCCCACAACCAAACCTGTAAAAGTTTCCAGGTAGATACAATGAGATTCTGTGTAACTCTGTGTAATATTCACTGGGTACAGTGCAATTTGCAGTTGTGGTAATGGAGCAGCTAATTCATTCATAAATTGTTTAAAATTTCTACTGTCATAACGTGTTGGTATTTTTTACATTCAATTTGCTATACTGGTTAGGAACAATTTTCCGGACACATTTTCATATTTCGGCACCATAACTCCCTAAAAAAATATTTGACATAAATGAAGCCCACACTGCACAAACTTCAGCTCCTTCTGCATCCAATGTTGTAATCAGCATCGATTTGTGACTTAAAATATGGGTTCCATTGGGCCTCAAATGGGGCCACTAAAAGAAGTTATTTTCCCCATCAGGTAAACCAGTAGCCGGACAAATATTTTGACGGTGTTTTGCTGTTAATTTGATATCAAAATAAGTAATTAAACTATTTCTACACATTTCTTTATCATTCACCTCTTCAGAATTCAATTGCACATGCAACATAACTCGATGTTCAATAGCAGCTATGAAAGCAAACTGAGGTTGACTATAAAAAACTCGAATTTCGTCTGACACGAATTCTTGATAATTCCAACAGATATAGAATAAAATTAGTGCAAAAATCGACAGCCCAGCATCTTACGTAACTTTTACCGTGAAATTAAAAGTAGAACATGTTATCAGCAGGCAATCATTATGTAGTTTAATTATTTCTTCCCCACTTGATACCTCGGCAAGTGTGAACTACTGCGCATGCGCAATGCTATCTCCATGCCCAGTTAAGACAGAAAGTTGTTTTGTAAACGCAGGTGAGTTATCATCAAACACCAAAACATTATACAGCCTTATAATAAAGTGGTTTGTTGTAGACATGAAGAACAAACATCTAAATGATCTAGATGAAACAATTACATGAATAACAACGAAGTAAAGCGGATATTACATGTGTCCGGAAAATGGTCCTGTCTGGAAAATGGTTCCAAACCAGTACAGTAAAAGAAGGACAATGTTTCATCTTTTCAAAAAGACCTTAATTAATCACATCATAGAAGCTCAAATATGCATTCGGTATAACAAAAAATGCAGCTTGCTGTCAGCCAGATATTTAATACCTATTTGTATTATTATAACTGATCTTTTCATGAAATCAGTATAAACTCACAGAAAATTATTTTGTTTCTGTTAACAATTTCAAAAAAACAATCACGAGGTTGTAATTTTAGTGCTTAAATAAGGGGCTAGTATCTACAGCAGAGTTGTTTTATTTGTAGGATAACTTCCATTGAAAGTGGAACAAAAGCAAATCAAGGACTAAGTTCTTTTCACGTGGATTCCAGTTTATATGGCTGCCCATTTTAACATTAGAATACAGGGTTTTCCTCAGGTGATTGGCCAAACTGATTTTTTGTTCAAATTACTTGCAAACACAAACAGGAGCATTTACTTGCTGGCAATATGTAACTGGGAGTCCTTTAGTTAACAGCTTTACTTAATTGCAATATATAATCAGGGGCCATTTAGCTTTCAGTCTTACTATAGCAATATGTAACTGAAAGCAGTTTAGGCCACTTGTATCAACTCAACTTATTTGCAACTGAGAACCATTTAGTTAGCAACTAGACTTACTTGAAACATGTAACTGAGAGTTGTTCAACAGCTTGTATCAACTCAACTTACTTGCAATATGTATCTGGGAGTTGTTCAGTTAACA
Organism: Mercenaria mercenaria; assembly: GCF_021730395.1. Classification (NCBI taxonomy): domain Eukaryota; kingdom Metazoa; phylum Mollusca; class Bivalvia; order Venerida; family Veneridae; genus Mercenaria; species Mercenaria mercenaria. The sequence goes on from NC_069368.1 coordinate 56,101,104, forward strand.
ACTCAACTTACTTGCAATATGTATCTGGGAGCTGTTCAGTTAACAACTCAACTTACTTGCAATATGTATCTGGGAGCTGTTCAGTTAACAACTCAACTTACTTGCAATATGTATCTGGGAGCTGTTCAGTTAACAAGTCAACTTACTTGCAATATGTATCTGGGAGCTAACAAGTCAACTTACTTGCAATATGTATCTGGGAGCTGTTCAGTTAACAAGTCAACTTACTTGCAATATGTATCTGGGAGCTGTTCAGTTAACAAGTCAACTTACTTGCAATATGTATCTGGGAGCTGTTCAGTTAACAAGTCAACTTACTTGCAATATGTAACTGGGAGCTGTTCAGTTAACAAGTCAACTTACTTGCAATATGTAACTGAGAGCGGTTTTGTTTACAAGTCAACTTACTTGCAATATGTAACTGGGAGCCGTTTAGCTAACAACTCATCTTGACAAATTGGACAAACATCATCATCTGCAATGTCACGTTGAGGGATTACCTCCCTTGCATCACTGTCTGATGACATTGGGCGTCTCCATCGTGCCACGGCTGTTGGAACCTTTTTACGCATCTGTTGTGTAATGCCACGTAGAATTTCATTGATCTCTCGCTCTACCAAACCTTTCTGCCAAGACACTGAAATGCAAGTCATTCCTGGTCACATTCACTTAGAGACTATACATGGGCCACTATTACTGCTAGAATTTCAAAAATGTATCAAATGCCTAAGTTTGTGTGACACTGAAGGATGAATGTTCCTTTGTGATTTTGAACTCAAAAACGATTGCCAGTAAGTGAATCTGTTTGTTACAGAGAAGAATTAACACTTAGCCGTACACTTTGAGAAAAACTTCAATCAACACCAAATCAATTAGAAAGAAAGGGCAGTTTCGCATGAAAATTGATAAGCATGTTGAACATGTATATTACTCTATAAAACAATTGTCACTTTACTGATTTATACATAGAATTAAGAAAAGAGGACTGCATAAAGCGGCCACACTTTCAGGCAGTTCAGCGCCTTTAAAAACTCACCATTTTCATAGAACTGTTACATATCTGCGTTTTGATGCATTTGCAATAATGTCCCATTGCTAAACTTTCACATAACTAGGTGGAACATAGTTTTCAGTAACTGTTTATCTTTATTTCTAGATCTGATGTTGTTTATTTATCAAATATTTCTGTGTTTTGATAATATAATCCTAAACCATAGTCTTATCACTGTCATTCATGTAAATTACAAATAAACATTGTGTAGAAATTCTGATCAGCACTTTTGCATAAATCTGATAAAGCAAAAAAAAAATGTATGAGAAACATACTTGGGTTGTTTTGTGGCACACGGAATTTCTTTAGTAACAACCAACATATGTGTTTACATAGATCTCGATCTTTCATAAACTGTGTACATGTACAGCTGTGAGGGTCTCCAAGAAATGCCTGAAATAAGATGGAATACCTGAGACTAAATATAATTAAATACATGTAAAAGTAAAACCTTAAAGAAATGGAAACTTCTGAAAGTAAAACTGCCATTGTATTTAGTTTTATTGTATTTTATTCTTGAAACAAGGGCCTCTCTGCCTCTTGAGACAGATTTATAAGAAAGTTGGAAGTATGTTGCATTATATAATAATGTATCTGACTTAAATTTACCAATACTGACACTACAGGAGGATCAAGCTAGACATTTCTTCCAAAGCTGTGGTCAGCTTTGTCATTCACATTCTATGAACTATAGATGGCATATTTGTTATGATCAGTAGACTTGCCAGCCATGAAAAAATATATCAAAATGGCTTGCAGGATTTTTACAGCTATGCCGTGTGAAATATTTAAAGAAAAAATTTAATACTAAAAATTTAAAAACCTTGCAAGGCTTAGTTTCACCCTCTTCCTTGAGTAGGAAACCTGTTGGCCCTGTTTCCCGTAGTATATAAATGGTAGCATTCTGAGCCTGGGTCTGTCGCCAGAACACAAGATCATTGCAAGTTCTTCTCCATGGTACACTTCTAGCCATATTTCAGTGCCTTTTTACAGCTCATATACTGCCTAAGAAAGAAAAATATGTAGGAAAATAAATATGAAAAAATCACTTATAAAACATATAATTAATATTATGTTAAAAGGTATGTTAATTAAAGCTCTTTTATGTAGCTAAGAAGCTTACCGTTTTAAAACTGTATTACCTTCTAAACAATACATAATATATTTTCATTCTGGTTTCAAAATAAAAGAGCTTATTTTAGAAGAAAGTATCTAGGGATACAGGTCCGTACCTCTAGAATCTGATTCTAGAGTTATGGATCCGTACCTCTAGACAAGCCTGATAGGGGACAAGCCTGATAGGGGTTGTCCAGGGGTACAGACCTCCTTTTCCAAGATATAAATTTAGGGTTACTTACATCAGATTACATTTTGTTGACAATGAAATATCAAATACTATTTTCCTAATATTCACCACTTGAATCTAAATGGTTAACAGATACCAGCATTTACCAGATTGTCAAGGTATTTTTTCAAAATGTAAATAACCGAGGTAGTCACCAGACTTTGATATATCATGAGGAATTGACCAGGCACAAAATGAATTAGAAAAATTGTTAAATTACTTGGTGACAAACCATTTCCTAGCTAAAATGATATTGATAAAATGATATTTAAGAGTATTTATGTTTCCCTCACATTTGATAATCATTATACGAGACATACTGAAGATTTTGCAAAATGTCCCTTTTACTCGTGTCTGTTAATTGATTATAAAACAAATTGTTCTGTGCTGATTATTATTATTATTAAATAATGACATAAATAGGTGCATATGCCTTGTCATGTCATAAAATTTGTTTGTAACAATTTAGCTTTTAATTCATTTGAACAGGAATTTGATACACTCATTAATCTTTAATAAAATAAATGAATCGGCATAGAACAGTAAATTCTTTGGAAGTCCTTGATTATTTACGTTTCAGAAGAACATATAAGCTGGCATCTGTAAACCGGGCCTTTTAGACTCACGTTTTAGGTGAATACTGATTATATTTTATTTGATATTTTATTTTCAACAAAGTTTATGTAAATAACCAAAAATATCAGGGAAAATGAGGTCTGTTAGGTAACCTCTACATTATAACCCTAACAGTACTGTCTAGAGGTATGGATCTGTACCTCTAGAATGCAGATTCTAGATTTTAAAAGTACAGATCCGGCGTTATTTCATTCTCCTAGACACAATCATCTTAATTTTGGTGACATATTAAAAATCCATTTGCACAATTGCAATTTCTTGTTGTAGAGCCCTGTACGCCATGTCTAAATAGTAGGATGTTTAGGAATAGCACGGCAGTTTTTGACTGCCACAGTCCTGTCAAAGGGATGGCAACTACAAAATTTAAGATCATAAAATAAGCCGGCCGCTCAACCTGGGGGTTGTGGGTTCGAGCCCCACTAGGGTCACAACCACAACCTATCAAATGACAACAACACTGGTTTTTCCAGGAAGCGGACTCGAGATTGGTTCAAATAAGCTTTAAGCTTTCATCACAATCAAGCTAAAATAAATTCTCTACTTGTATAAACTAACTTACTAAGCCATCCAAATGAGTAAGGCTAGCCAACAGGCGAGTAAAAGGACTAAGAGGGATGAATCACCCCATTACATGATCTCAAACTCCCCCCCACCCCCCACCCAAAAAAAACTGCATTTTCGCACAACGTCCACTTTCACTAATATACATGCAGCTGCTAAAAAGCTGACATATTTTAGTGGTTCGAACAGCTACTGGAACGAAACAAACGGAAGAACAACCGGTAAATATTAGAACAGAGGATTAGATCTACGTGATATATGAATGGTAATGAAATCTATATATTAAACTTTGCAGATAATTTAACCAACAATATATGGCTAAATAAATCTATAAGAGCGGTTCCTCAGTCATTTAAGAAATAAAGCACAAAACAAACTTCTCATTCGACAGCCATATTGTTTACAACCTCGTTTTGGCATTGTCAGGCAAACGAAAAAACCTATACCATACTGTGGTAGTACAGGACAGGTGCTATATATTTTCCACATGCACGCCTGGGACATAGTGTGAAAACACATTTATCACGCATTTAAGTTGTGTTTCATACTCCAAATATACTATCAGCTAATATGAGTGTCTTTAGATTGTGTCAAATTACTAAATAATCATTGTCATCACATAATCAGTTATGTAAAAGTACAATTTTTATTAAGTAATCAAGTGATCATGTTGCAGTCGCCACCACAAAAGAAAGGATAAATGCACATGTAGTATGTGTTTTGTTAGTGTATACGATGCGGATATGTGTTTTCTACACTTTTTTTTATTTGTTAACGATCTCTGGCAGGATCAGAAAAATCAGTTAAAATGTTTGTATCATTCAGTTTAAGGAATCTTTTCCTATTTTCTTGATGCCTGTTTACCAACTTTTACCAGTCGGTATCAATTTGTTTCCCAATTTGGAGCTATGTTAACAATAAACTTATTTAGGTTGTTTTTCTGCCTCCCATGTGTTTGTATTTCCTATTTTAATGGCCTCCCATGTTTGTATTTCCCATTTTAATGGCCTCCAATGTTTGTATTTCCCATTTTAATGATTTTGATAGCCCCAAAGGGAGGAGTATATGGCTGGAGATATGTCCGCCATTCTGTCCGTTTAGTATGTGACTATGACCTCTGTATCGACTTCTCAAAATGCTTTATTATCAATACATACAAATAACTATAATGACGTCTTGATTAGCTCGTTACCCACTAGTAGGTTCTCTCTGAGCGGATGATATATCGAAGTTGTATTGATAATGGCATGTAGATAAGAATTCTAATTAGGAGCAAAGTGTTATTTTCAATTATCACGTATGTTGTGAACTTTTGACTTCCATTCCCATTTTTATAACATAAATATACATTATAAAGGTCTTCAGTTTAGGTATTTCGTGATGAAAATACTATCAAAAACTGCATATTTTTTTATGAAAATCAGCACAAATACTACACTGAGGAAAATAATGAGAAGTATTTTAATCTGCCCCTCTTTTTTTTACAACGGTTGTATTCCAGAAAACTACGTTCCAGCGCTATCTTTGCGCATGTCCACACATTTGTTGTTACTGTTATATGTATATTAAGGATTCGCCTAGAGCTGAGTGTTTGTATTATTGTCCGGCGCCATGCTGTGTTCCTTCGTCATGAATACTAATACTTGTGTAACATCTGTGTTTTTTTGAGTCAGCGACGTTAACCATCCCCTTCTTCCGCTCAGTAGTAATTTGTTTTACAGTTTGGAGCTCTATTATCATTAAACGTATTTACTGCGCCTCACTTGTTTGTGTTGCCTCTTTTAACGATTTTAATAACCCGAAGGGAGGCGTATATAATTGGGAGAAATGTCCGTCCTTCCTTCCGTTTGGTAAATGACAATGACCTTTATATGGACTTTTCAAAATATTGTATTATCAATACATACAAATAACAATAATGACGTCTTGATTAGATCATGACGGAATATTAGGTTCACACAGAGCGGATGATATATCGAAGTTGTATTGATACTGGCATTTAGATAAGACATGTTTCTTCTCACATTGATCCCAACATTTAGGGTAATTACTTGTTCCGTCCCCTGTGATGCTTGTCTGTTTAGTAGCATTCAATGGCTCTAACTAAATGAAATTTGCTGGACGCTTACGCTCGTCAATTCTTTTTCAAGGAGTGCGACGAGTAAAGCTGATACAATATTCTTTTTTCCTTCCCCACCTCTAACTATACACCAGCTGACGTGGAAGAAAACACTAGTAGGGGACTAATAGATATAGATATGAACTGCTTGTAATTGATAAACATAATATATAAACGAGCAAAAATAAATATACTTTACTCGGTATCAATAAAATTTCCGACTTGCAATGAAAATGCTCACGCTATTGCTCGCAAGTTGTACTATTTATAGATTATTGGACATCTACGTACATATTTAATCTGTCACATCTTTTTCTGTCATATTCTAGCGTCGTTTTGGCATGATTATAGCCTTTAATGAAACCTTGGTTACATTCCTCATGTTTAAATCAGTTGTCTTGACATTCTGCCAAAGGGTTCTTTTGACAGTACCTTGATCTCTAATATTGTATTAGGCTAGAGTGGATTTTGCCAGGCCTGGGTTCCACGAAACGTTTGTGCTTGTCCTGCAAAATCGGACAAATACAAAATTTGGAGATATACATCATTTTCTATAATTAAAAAATATGTGTAAGAAAAAAGGTAGAATGTTTTAAATGATATAATTAACAGCAGAATTTTTCAATCATATCAAAAGCTGGTATGTTTACGTATTGCTTCAGAAACGTGGTTATTTTCATATATTCTAAGCGGAGAAAACAAATTTTATTCCGATTTTGTTTTTGTTTTATGTTTTATTTATACTAACTTTTTAAAATAAACGAGCATTTCTTCTTGACTTCGTTCTAACACTAACATGTTTTAACAGATCTTTTATCATTATTGCTAAATTCAGACTCGTCATGTACTCAAATGTAAAACGAATCAAACAACTTCCAGTTACATAGCAACGTATGTTAGCTGTTAAGATTGCAAAACTATGTGAAAAATGACAGTTCAATGGCTGTGTCTCAATGTGTTCTGTTGTTTGTTCGTTTTGTCCTCATGTGCCTGCTTTGTCTCTGTCTGTATACGTTCATTGATTATACAGGACATGATTTTCATGTGTTTTGCCGGTGTTAGAAAAGCTCGTCTTGTAACATTCTCAGTAGTGCAGGATGACACACATGCTGAATTAATGAATGAATGCGTAAATTCATATGCTACTAATAAAATAGTACTTTAAAGAAGAGTATTCGTTTAACATAATTTCTTCTGTTAATCGAAATATACGGTATGCAAGAAAAATCTCTATCACTAGTTGAATGTGTGGATGGAAATATCTGGCTCCCGGGTAATTGTTTTGCGGTTATTTGACAGAGCCTCGTTACCGCCTAAACAGTATTTCCATTTGCATATCTAACAAATAAAAGATTTTCATAATAATTGTTTTCGTTCAACATCTCGTTATAGTAACTGTTGAAGCTAAAACTGTCTTTACTTTGCCACTTTCAGTCAGAATCGTTTTTGTTTGGAGTAACTAACCTAATTAGGAACAAAATGTTATTTTTTAATCATCACGTACGTTGTAAACTTTTGACTTCAATTCCTCCTTGTTATAACATAAATATACATTATAAAAGTCTTCAGTATAGGTATTTCGTGATGAAAATGCTATCAAATAGCTGCATAAATGTTTTTAATGAAATTCAGCACAAATACTTCACTGAGCAAAAACAATGAGAACTATTTTAATCTGCCCTTTTTTTTTTTACAACGGTTGTCTTCCAGACAACTACGTTCCAGTGTTATCTATGTGCATGTCCACAAATTGCTGTTACTGTTATGTATATTAGAGATTCGCCTTAGAGGGGAGTTTTTGTATTATTGTACGGTGCTGCTGTGTTCCTTCGTCATGAATACAAGTACTTGTATTAACATCCGTGTTTTTTTTTGAAATTCCATTTCTATGTGGAGTGCAGTATAGACAGCATCGTTTTTGAATATTGCTTTTCCTGTTGGACTTACGTCCTTGTTTCTGATACGTCATCTTTAAAAAAAAAAAATAATTGCTTTCGAAACAGCAATTTTAATAACATGTGGCGGACGTGCAAAATATCCCCGTAGCTATATTTTCTTGTCCTTTGGGATAATGGAGCCCATTCAATGCATACGTATAATTAAATTCTGCATTACCGGTGCTAGGAAGCGCACGGGTACATTTTATAATATCTCAGGAACATCTTTATCGGACCGAGCCTACTATTATTTTGCTGGATGCTGGGTATCGATAATTCAGTTTGCTAGTTTGCTTTGTAAGAATATTAGTTCGACTGACATATTTATGTTATTGTAATCATATGGCGACTCAATGTTTTACTAGTACATAAGGTATAAACCCAAAAGTTACACCCAAAACATGGTCAAAAATGTCTAACGTTTACGTTCTCTTATATTTTGAACATAGTCATTCTGCAACCTTGAACGTCGAGAAATTAATTCAATTAACAATTTGGTCAGTTGATTAACACCAGACTTTCACGGTTGTCAGGTTGCAATGAGCAAAGAACCATGGATTTTATCTAAGGTGTCAACTTAACAAAGCGCAGTTTTACACGAGTTTAACATCAATATGACCAGTTATTATCAACACTATTAATGTAAAGATAAGTCAGAATGATGTATGTTTATCATTAAACACGACATGACTGAATTGCTACGAAAACCAGCAGCTAATCGCCCCTTTCGTAAGCGACTATTTCCTTGTGTGGAAGCACCTTGCTGAAATGTTGTTGTTCTAACCAGGTGACTTCCTGCCAGACGTAATGCTTTTGGTATTGTGTAAGAACGCTTAGTTAGTGTTCATAATATATATAGAACATAATTAGTATCAAATAACTGTCTTCTGCCATTTAATGTAAAGGAAAAATGTCCGCCCACCGGCAGACGATTTACAGTTGGAACAGTTTCCAATTAATTTCATATTTACCAAAGAGAAAAGGTTCAAATTTCGTGCAAACCAAATAGTCTAGTATCTGAGAGGAGTTCTGTGAGCATGAATAATATTTGAATAATTATGTAGGTGATTATGTGAGGGAAAATTATTCATATTATTTATATTCAATACCGATTTTACCAAAAAAAATGTCACAGTTTTTGAAAATACACACTTTAAAAGATCCAATGCAAATGATAATTATGCTAAATGTTTCCGCACCGCAATTATTTACATCTTGAAAGTACCAAAAGCATGATATGAGAAAACCATGGTAACATGACTGAAACACGTATTATTACCGCTAATATTACTTTTAAGTATAAACATGTATCAGGAAATGTCAATTTAAATTACTCAGCAGCTCAGCCGCAAACTTGGAAGCATATCAAATGACTTAAAGGGAAAGGAAACGCCTAACCACAATCAAGCGTTCGTAAGAATGAAATGAGCCGTGCCATGAGAAAACCAACATAGTGGCTTTGCGACCAGCATGGATCCAGACCAGCCTGCGCATCCACGCAGTCTGGTCAGGATCCATGCTGTTCGCTTTTAAAGCCTATTGCAATTAGAAAAACCTTTAGCGAACAGCATGGATCCTGACCAGACTGCGCGGATGCGCAGGCTGGTCTGGATCCATGCTGGTCGCAAACCCACTATGTTGATTTTCTCATGGCACGGCTCAAATCATTTTTAAAATTAGGCAAATATTGATAAGTTTGCATTTTTAGAAAATAGCTTATTATAGATTGTAATGCGTTTATGACGTCTTTTGAACACCATCGGATTGCTTATTAAGCACATATCCTTTACAATACATACATTTCTATAGGTTATAATGTTTAAGATGCAAAACATGAAAGTTAGGAAAAACATTTTGTTTGATATTGTCATGGATTATGGGTACAAAATGGCTGACATTTTGATCAAATATTGAGATGTTCTTAACATTCTCATTTCCTAGCTGATTTAAAAAATTCTTCCACTTTCTTAAGTAATTGAAGAATAACTTTCAGATGGAACTGACATTGAAACAACGCTGCCTTTCTCCTTAAAATTAATCTCCACTTTTAATTAACCAGAAGTAATGGAGTAATGTCATTTATCCGGACAATTTATTACAAAGCATGGATTCTGCATACGGAAACGAAAATCAGTTTATCAGTAGTATACGATAATGTCATCAAAATTGATTTTCCCAAAGACTCCAATTACGAAGACTCGTGTGAGTCAGTTTCTAGCTGACAATCGCTATTCGCTGACTTCTCTAAGTATTTTCAGAAGTTGTGAAAAATCAGGATTTTGTCAAATTCTATATTTTAAAAATTCCTCCTCACAGTCAAGCATCGAAGGAACTTACAGTATTATATATGCCATTACATTGCTGGCAAGTGATACTTTATATGATTATGTCCTTCATTCGAGTGGACAACGGAAGCACAGCGGGCGAATTACTATCACTCCAACAAGAATGATATTTTTGTCGGCAATATCAGCAATTATCGTATTCTAAAACCGATATTGTAGAATATTAGTATGACGAAGTGCTCCGTCTAGAAAATGCATCTCTATTTGTCTTTTACGACTTTTTTTTATTTTACTTCTCGTGTCATTGATTTGAGGTCCCATTCCTCAAAAAACAAAATAGGTTAATGTGGAGATAGATTTTAAATTGAATGTTTTTATACCCGCGATGTACTTAATACGAATTTTCGATCACTGAGTTCGTTCGAAATAATTTTTTTTTTGAAATAAGACTTTTTGGAAATTTTAATTTTCGATCATTATGATTATCATTATCAAACAAAGTATTATAGTAGGGAGCTCCAGAGCCTGTGATGGTTGAAACAAATTATTCTGTTGTCATAGGAATGTGTGTTTTTTTTAATCAAGAGCAAAAAATAGTGAACACAACTAATTTTCCTGTTTTCCGTAACACTAATTTCAAAGCAATTTAAGAAATACAGCAATAATTTCCTGATGTCTTCAAATTTTCTTTTTTTTCTCTTTCTTGTCGTTCGATCTGGAGATCGGAGACCAGTCCCTTTAAATACATTTGATTATGATTTTCTACATTTATAATTAATATCAAATGATATAAGATTTTAATGAAAGGTGTGCATAGTATATTAATATTTTATTTTATTACATTATATACCTATATGAATTCTGTAGAAAAGTCGGCTTGTATTTCTCAAGTAAATATGAACAGGCAGAAAAAAGTCTGTATTGTTTTGTATTGTATGTTACCGGTCTACTTTTATTAATATGCATGACCTGATACAGTTCTATCAATAGCGCACATAAAAACTTCACTAAGTTCCATTTTAACATCGATAAACATTGAAGATTTCGTTCAAAACTCCAAACACAAAGATGGAGGTATATAATAAAAGGGTCATTATAATAGTAGCTAGATCTGGGATTTTGTAGTCGGCTCTCGTGGATTTTGCAAGTTTGGATTACACTCGGCGCTTGCGCGCCTCGTGGGATCCGATGTGACAAAAATCCATTCGAGCCGAAAACAGCATCCAGATCGAGCTACTCTGATAATAACCCTATTTTATACCTATGTAAATCTGCAAAATCTACAGATTATATTCCACAAATAAATATGAAGAGGCCGAAAAAAATCCGTATTGTACCTTTTGTATTACATGTATTACATGTTTCCGGACTACTCTCATTAATCAATATGCATGACCTAACCAAGTTCTATGAACAGCGCACACCAACTCCAATAGACTTTTAAGCAGAACATTTTATCCATTTATGTTATTATTCTGTTATCAATATTATTTGTTTGAAACTGTATCAGATTTTTTTCTTTAGTTTTGTGTGAAAATAATCTATTGGAACCGTAGACATTCGAAGACACATGCCACAGTGATAAATCTAAAGCGATCCTTATTACGTATGTAGGAGGAGCGATGATATTATGATTTCAATTGTCAGCGTTTTACGGTCGGCAACCAATGGCTGAAAACTTAGCTGTGCTCAAAAGGACGTTTAAATCTTGCAGAGCATTGAAAGCATTCATCAATGATTTTTAAATTGAAATGTAATTCTGTAGGGATAATACACGTTTTTTTTTGTGTATTAACGTCTGCAGAAGCCCGCGGGATTGTTTGTAACCGAGACCGAAGGTCGAGGTCACAAACATATCCCAAGGGCTTCTGCAGGCGTTAATACACAAAACAAACGTGTATTGTCGCTATTCTTGCATGAAAAACATTACATGACGACTAAATGCATTGCTTTCATATGTGATGACTTGACGATTCCGGTACATTTTTTATTTACCATTCTTGTTGTTCTTGGAAACGGTAAACATGTTTTAAATATCCATAACCGGGGCACACATAACAACAACACTACTAAAAGCGTGATTTGAAGGTTTTTGAGCATCTTATTTTTATTTTTAGTTATTACAAATTTTACATTACACATAATTTTGCATATAACTAAAAAAATTGATAAACAGGAACACAATTATTTTAAGAATAACAACTTTACATTCGAATTATTTTGAGTACGAACGAACAGAGTACGGATGAGTACGAAGCTAGTGACTAGCTTTCGAGGTTTATTATATGAATTCTGCGAACAATCAAGTAAAAACAAACCGACTGATACTAACAAAAATCATTAATATAATACCTAAAAACGGGCAATAGCACAAGTTACACGCGATACTTATTTATTCACAGTTATTTACAATAACTGAACAGACGCTTTGTAAAGGGAGTAAACTCTAAGAGAAGCTAGAGCGTACATTGATGGGAGCTGTACGTTTGGGGTTGGAAACTGATACAGCTAAACATACTATGGATTACATTGTATCTATAATGCTACAAGAAGAGGTTATTATGGAAGAAACAAGATGCAGATGCCAAATATCAGTCTGCGCAGAAATACATACATACGTCCCTGGCAAAGCATTTCAAAAAAAAAATCATGTATTAACAGCACGTGAATTGCCTTGTTTGCACACGATTTTTCTCCCGTTTATACATGGGCAGATCCAGTGAAAAAAAGTAGTTTTTATGCAAGAATGTAGGGTTAACGCACGTTTTTTTGTGTAACAACATCTGCAGAATCCCAAGGGATTGGTTGGTGCACGAGCCCGTAGGGCGAGTGCACCAACATAGCCCGAGGGATTCTGCAGATGTTGTTTCACGAAACAAACGTGTGTTATCGCTATTCTTGCATAAAACACAACTAAAGTGCTGGAAATATCGAAAAAAAAACAAGACTATTCAGCTGACATTAGCCGATCGAAGTCGGCCGTTTCAGGTTGTTATGGACACATGTTTTATTTATGCATTTCCAGGGCATACAGAACAGTGCATATTTTATACATGTCGAACGGACATTCTTGTTGTGGTAATTTCTTTAATATTAAATATATGTAAAATAAGCATGACTCCTCCTTTTTCCGATATAGGCCTATCGGTAGGAACTTTAGCTTTAGAGGCTCGGAATTATGAGAAAAGAGCATACACGGCATCCTGTCTTTACACAATTTGCAGGTGAGGTGTCGACAGAACACAATTCTGCTTGGTTTAAATTAATAGTCCGTCCCTTACGCTTTTTAAATGTAAATATTATCGTTTAATAGAAACTGGTATCGATACCTATATTCTTCATGTCGTTAAAAATGAAATCTCTAGGTCTATAACTAGAAAATTTTGCTTTGCACCCCACCCCATCGCGATCAAAGTTTGATAAACACAAAAATTTGAATTTTTCCAACATCGATATAATCAACTTAGATTGGATTTATAAACTCAAACATGGTTGGTGAGAACTACAAATAAATTGAAAAATATATAATAAATACCTTCTGTTCATCAAATGTTCATTAACTATGGAAAAATCCTTCAAACTTAAAGCTTCGTCATGTTTATGCTTTACATTACACACCATCACTATATCAGTAGACTGCATATGTAAAGTAGACACAAACAGTTTTTAAAAGTTTAAGTGTAAGATTTAAAGTTAGCATGTCAACTTTCTCGACTCAAATTAATTTGGAAAACGAAATAGTATTTTTGTAAATGTTGTTTGCCTATCATTTTCAGGGATTAAATCGCGGCGTGTAAACTTCTTTTGAGTCAAATACGCGTAATAATACAATAATAAGGAACGTCAATTCAGTCGCGTATCAAGAGAGGTAGCGCTTATTACAAGTTAAAGTAAAGTAAGGTTGAAAAATGATATCTTTAATAAAAATGCAGATGAAAAGATTTCATAAATCTCGGACATTTCGACTTAGGCCAAAATTAATTCGGGATCCATAATTTGCTTACGTTGGACCCGCAACAGCATATTCAAAACGTTCACCAACAGAGCGTGCTCACGAGAATCTCATTGTTTGTACACGTTTTTTCCCTGTTTGTGCATGCCCGAAATCGGCAAAAAACAAAGGTTTTATGCAAGAATAAATTTCAAAAATGATCCTAATTTGTACTTTTTTGACTATTTTTCCTATAGAAATAAAGCTCTGAAACGTTTGAACGGGTGGCAATCAATGCTTTAACGGTTTTGAATGCGTGTCAATGCACATATTCCTGCGTGAAGTAAACAAATAGCTCAATGTTGCAGATGTGTATTTAGTCATCTATTGCTGGAAGACAACAAACACAAAGCAGTTCTAAGATATATAATGAAAGGGTCATTATAACAGTAGTTGTATTCGGCCCTCGTGGATTTTGTCAGGCCGGATCACACTCGGCGCTTCAAAATCCACCCCACCCAGATCAAGCTACTTGCTTACAGATTACAAAAGGTCTATTGTTTTCATTAACTGCGCCAACATCATATTTTGCGATAAACAATTCTTAAGCACTGACTATGACGTCAGTCATCAAGTCAAACTGCTGCATAAATGGTTGATGACGTTTATCATACTATTCGCACTAACATGTTAGAATGAAGCCTTAAGACAATATGGAACAGAACAATATGCTTATTTGGTCAAAATTGTTCATATGATTGAAAAATGGAGATTCATTGTAAAATCAATTGAATCTTGTAGTGCTTCCTGGTACGATTGCACTGAATCAGCCTGCTATTATTTGCTAGACGACAAGTCTCATTTTCTATTGGAAATTGGTATGCATAATTTTAGAATATTTTAATTGAATGTTTGGACTTCACTCCACAACCTTATACCTATTTTTAAGAAAAAAATTCAACAAGAGTTGACCTTTTTATCCGTTTTAAAACAGAAAGGAATATGTTACAAAACTTACGCATGAAATAGTTTTATTCACATTTATTATGACATTGCTACATTTACGGCAATATGTTACATTTTCGTGTCGTAAACACACTCATTCATTTTTATCTGAAAATGCAAGTTATAGAATAAAGAAATTTACTGCACTCCTGTCTATATCGCCCTAAAGCTTTTTTTCTTGCAAACAAGAGATATTATTCTAGTTATTGGAACTGTCGTAACAATTTACAAACAGTTTCCAGACCCATGAGACCTGTCATTTCAAACACAGCATGCAGTTTAAAGGCAAATAGTAATTATGGCGTCTGTAAGTTACCTTACATTATTTGGATTTGATGTGAAGTCTGTAAAAAGCATTTTCTCATAAAATACAGTAATTTCCATTGTAAATCCTCAAGCACATACTAGGTTACTAAAGAGAAACTACCAAATAAAAAAAGCTTTAGAAAGTCGGTTTATGCCGCAAAGTAACAAAAATGCCATTATTAAAATCATGTGTACAGTGTTGACACATTTCATTATTGTAGTGTTTCATTACGTCTTGAAACTTAATGAAATCTTCTTTTAAAAATAAGCGAGCTTGAACATTTTACAATTTTAAAAGATATACATAATTTATACATATTAAGGTAGTGGACATGTAATGATGTTCGGCAATTTACGTTTTGTCGTGCGTTATTTCAGCACACATCAGCCGTTAATGCATTGCATACCAGCAAGAGTTTCGGTATCAACAGAAAAACGGCGATATCACATGCGAATACAAAACGCTATCGAACGAAACGGTGATTTTAATTTCAGTGTTGTAAATTTTCCCCATTTGGATGTGGATGTACCTCAGGCTACATCTTATGGGGTATATATTTCTAAATTAATTCGGTTTGCCAGAGCGTGTAGTCATGTCAAGGATTTCAATGGACGTAATCAATATATTACAAGTACACTTCTTCAGCAAGGCTACCGTTATTACACATTGCGTAAATTCTGATTTGGTTTTAAAATCCGACACTTCTGCGAGAAGGTATTTCAAACCCGGTTTTTATGCGGATGTGGTTTACAAACTTCGTAAGATCTTGGGTCATGGTATTTTTCCAACTGTATTTGGTAAAATCATAAAACGTTTTATTAAAAGAGGTTACGACCCAACTGTTTTGAGACATACCGCATGTTTAGTGTTCAATCCGTTTACAGTTGGACACTACGCTTCCCTCTTTGATTGTGTCTGACGGAAGAGGGGGAGGACTCTATGATAAGCAGTTTTCACCAGGACTGAACTGTTTTGATATCTGTCTTTTGGCCTGTTTCGTCGGGCCCTTATAGGTGTTTTTCTTGTTGCTCTTTCTTCTGCAAAGGCATTGAGTTACATACGTTTTTGGTTTTTTAAGGTTTGTTTTTCATATATATATACAGGAGCATTTTTGTGTTTTACATGCCATGCCTTTTTGTTTCCATTACGTGTGTTAGAGATTCACCTGGCGGGGATTACTTATATTTACAGGTTGGGTGTGCACCATAAACCGGTTTGCACACCATAAACCGGTTTAAGGTCCCCAGTGGTGTTTTTGCACCTGACCGTTCCAAGGCGGTACCCCACTGTGTTCCTTTGTTTGTTCGTTTTGTCCTCTTGTGTTTGCTTTGTATGCGAGTGTGTGTGTTTGTGTGCGTGCGTGTGCGCGCGTGTGTGTGTAGTGTGCACATCTGCGTGCTGTGGGTTTTATTTTGGGGAGGCTGCGTTTATGGAACATGGCATTCCCTATTTGATATTTATCCCTGTTTTTTTACCGATTGTCAGTACGGGCCCACTACCTTAAACAAAAAAATAAAGTAAATACATAACCATCATTTGCTTTCAAACACGACACAACATGAACGCTGAATGGTGAAAAATGCCAGCAGGAAAACATCTATATTTTTATCGATAAAATTGTATTTCTTTTGTAAGGTTTCACAAATGTAGAAACAAATATACTGCATCAGTCTTAGAATATAGGTAGAAAACTGTAGGTCGCCATGCTGCGTTTTTCCTGCTCAGATAGGGGATTCTATTTGACGATGTAAATTATTATAAAAACGCAATAAATTGTCTATGGATAAAAATCGTATGACAAGAACATCACAGTTGTCATTGTTCATGTTATAAATCCTCTGTGACACAGGAAATAAAATAGAAGAAGCACTTACTATTTTGACAAAATTGATTTTCTGTAAAAGAAATTTGGACATAGATAACTATTTTGTTTGAGGTTATCTCAGTACTATAGATCATCAGGAATAAGAACAAAGGTAGTGATAAAAGCCGAAATTCATGCGCGTATAAGCTCCGAAGTTGCAACCGTCTTTTGAGATCTCCTAGTATCCTGCATATAACCATGCTAAATGAAACATTTTTAGTCCGTAAACATAAGACACCCCTTTAATATTGCGGTTGCACTTTACATCTTTGCACACAGTGTCCATTAATGGCTAATTTGTTGAAATAATGCTCGGAATTTTACACGAATTCATGCAATTAAGACCCAACACATTGTATAAAATAGTAAAAATTATGTGTGCATGTTTTTTTTGTTTTGTCAGTTTAAGAGTTTACCAACATAACGTTAGGTCACATGACGACATTTTCAGTAGTTTGGTGGTAGAGGAAGACATGAGGTTCCACTCCAGGCCTTGTTTCAGGCATGGGTGGGTGCCATAATAGAACCACCTACCATCCTCTGTAATTGTGCGTGGATATAAATAATGATGTATTAAAAATAAGCAGTTCACGTTTTAAACTCTTTTGGAATACTGATGAAGTGGGCGTTTAATAGAATGAAACAAATCGTACAAAAATTACAAAAGAGCCCTGTCCTATCGTCTGGAGCTTAATAATGCGATTCATTAATTAAATCATCTTCCTTAAATATCAACATTTCGAGTATATAGTTTTTTTTGTCATACGTGATAGCTCCTAGTTATACGAATTACAAATTATAATTATCATGAAGATAAAGCTATTAAAATAGCGTTCATCACAAAACGTCTTCATTTCTAAAAAAAAGAGGTTTAATAATAACTTGATATCTTAACGTATTTGCGCTATTGTGAAAATATGAACACAGATGATGATTAACAAAGTCGCTCTGTAAACATGTTGACATTTTCATGCGTATGAATATAATAATAACAAATGATAAGAAAACGTCAGTCTATTTCGAAATTGACGTAATGAATACGGTTCTTTTCATTGATGTACTTCATCTAAATGTACTTGAGTTGTCTTCTTTCTTTAACCCTATTATCTAAAAGTACAGTAAACATTCTATTTAGGGGATGCTTTACGTTTTCTACCTAGTCACAAGCGTAATCGTTATGAATGTTTGTTCTATTTCCATTGTAGAGAGTCAAGGCCTCACTTTGTACTTTCATTGCAGACTTTTCTGCAGTTTTAAGACGCGCTAATGTATTCATATTCTATAATAGAGTGAAGAGGAGGTAAAGTTCAAACAGCACTTGAACTAGTGCAAGTGAACTATTAAATTAAATATTTGTATGAAAATACCTTTCCCTCTTTGGCAATACACTATAGATTAGTGTGCAGAAACTGTAAGTTTGTTTCAAAAAGTGGTTAATAAGATGTCTATTAAACAACGTACTTGTTCGAAACTTTAACATTTTATCATTTACAGTTACTTATTATCACTTAGCACTTCATACAAGTTGGATTTACAGTAGCACCTAGGGTGTATGCCCTATATCTATACAGTAGAGATATTTATAAACTTGATTTTTTTCCCAAGTTGTTTTGATCTTGGATCGTTTAAAAAGGCACTGTTTAAAGCAGTCTAAATGATTATACTAACCTGAAGACACACGTGTCGATATGTCGGTAAATATTTCCTAATTAAACTGTTCTTTATTTGTGTACGTTCATTTTAATTTCTATTAAATCATGGTTTATATAATTTTCACTTTAGGCTATGGGTTATCTTGTATAAGGTATATATTCAAACAGATATCAAATTAAAAATTAAGTTATGTCTAAATTTGAAAAAAATGAGTTACGAATAAACATGTGCAAATATAAACAGTACTATTATGTATTAGGTAAAAAAAAGCACGACCGCTTAGCTCACTAGGGAGAGTGCAGATCTACGGATCGCGGGGTCGGGAGTTCGAACCCTGGGCGAGGCGTATGTTCTTCGTGATGATTGGATAAAAGACGTGTCTCAAATCATTCGTCCTTCACCGCTGATTCATGTAGAGAAGTTGGCAGTTACTTGCGGAGAACAGGTTTGTACTGGTACAGAAACCAGGAACACTGATTAGGTTAACTGCCCGCCGTTACATAACTGAAATACTGTTGACAAACGGCATTAACACCCCCTCCACTGCACAACTGGTAGATTTTAAAAACAAATGACTGTTACCACTAGAAAAAGTGAAATAAATAGTGGATCATGGAACGGAAACTGAAAAAAATATACTGAGACCCATTTTTCGTACCCACACTCTATATCCGTACGGCAAGACGTACAAACAGACCTATAAGTAGATGACCTTAACCTCATATAACCTAGTTCAAGCGTGAAACCTTAGAAACAACATGACATGGTCTTACAACCCACATTTAGGATTGAATGTAGTTCATACACTCAACAATCCTTGTGGCAAGACCTACAAACTGGCCTGTATATAAATGACCTTGACCTTGACCTTGATATGGCCTAAAACCTTTAACGCCATTTTCGATCTCATAAAAATGGCTGTAGTTAGTTAACACCCACACTCGACGAACCTTGTGGCAATACCTAAAAACTGATCTATACGAAGATGACATTGACTTTCATATGATCTTCACCTTTAAACTTAAGATCCAACAATCAACACCCGGGGGCACGATTTTGCGTTTTGATAACATTATTGATAATACAAAAAATGAAATAAAATAATCAGAGATTAATCACAATAACAATAAATCACGCGGTTCCGGGTGTATGCAATTGGATAAACATCAGGCAGTAGAATTACTAAGATAGCTATGTATCCTTTTCTAATTTAAGAACTCGAATTTCTATTTACAGTTCATTTGAATCCGGTTTCTCTCATAAATCATTACAAATGTCAGGATACGAGTTATAAGACCCAGGTGCTTAAACAATGAAACGGGTCCAATCGCTAAGGTGACTATGTCTTAGACAAGCTGACAAACGATGTAGAATGTCCTTTGTTAAAACGTATAGCTGGTGACACCAAGTTTCTCGTATATAATTTTTATCTTCGGCTGCCTTGCCTTAATGATTCGTGTATCAATGATTCGTAAATGATTTCAATTAGGAGCTAAATAATTTCAGGGATCAGGCGAATCACTAAATGTTTCAAAGTTACAATCTTCAATACATGATATTTAGCTCAAACTCCTATAGGCTAGAGATACTATACATGACTGTCTTTTTGTTGAATTTCTTGTCAGACAATGTCTTTTAATCAACAACATACGAGTCCTATAGCATAGATTTTCAGCCTATGTCCTCTTAATTGAAGCTGCAACTCAATATGTTTGCCCTGACTTTTGGATGCTTAGCGCCTATATGCTATTACATTCAACTATCATATAAGGGCCTCTGTGGCCGAGTGGTTAAGGTCGCTGACTTCAAATCAGTTGCTCCTCATCGATGTGGGTTCGAGCCGCACTCGGGGCGTTGAATTCTTCATGCAAGGAAGCCGTCCAGCTGGCTTACGGAAGGTCGGTGGTTCTACCCAGGTGCCCGCTCGTGATGAAATAATGCTTGGAGGGGCACCTGGGGTCTTCCTCCGCCATCAAAGCTGGAAAGTCGCCATATGACCTATTATTGTGTCGGTGCGACGTTAAACCCAACAAAATAAGTAAATCAACTATCATATTAGGTAAAACTCCGATGACTTGGCTGTATTTTGCCTATAACGCTGAACCTCGTCTATAAGCTGGTACTCTCCTACTGTCTCAGTAGATTACCAAACACTATGTCTCTGCCTCAGCTTTTCGATGCTCAGCCTATATTTGCTATCGTCTACAGCACTCAACTACCGTTAAGGTAAAACTCATATGTGCTGGCCCTATAGCTCAAAACGTTGTTACAACTCTGCAACTCTTCTTTAGTCTATGCACGTCAAACGTCTTCTTTTTAAAAATTTATCCGCCCTGACAGCGTAGTTGCAATAACTTACTCATCAAGGTACTGGGATAAATTATAAGTTGAATCCCCGATGTGTCTACATCAATCGCTAGATACAGTATGACCTCTCTGTTGTTGTTGTTGAGTTTATTTATACTCGCCACCGGGAGTCTAATATGGGCGAGAATATCTGCGCCTTCGTCGCTGATTGTAGAGCCGCAACGGGCGTATTTTCTTGCCGTCTATCGTAGTCCTAGTCGTTGGTTGATCATGACAATAAACATAGCATAGAGGAGGCACCGCCCTTCATAAGGCTACAGCTCTCGCCATTAGTTGTGACTCCATCAGCTGACCTCAATATAATTATGAAGACTTCCGGTGGAGCCGCATGCCTTCTCCACGACGTGCACGCTGCGAGAGCAAGAGAGACGAAATGATCTCTCTGTCATTCGCCTACCTATTTATACGCCAGCCGAAGTGCGCTTTAGTTTATACTAATTTATTTATTCTCGATTGCCAAACAAGTTCTTACAACTTATATTAATGGCTCTCGAGACTCATTCTAAATGGAACCAACCTCTAAGAGCAGAGAGAGAGAGGCATTATGGAATTAAAGTGTCTTGCCTAAGGACACTACCACCAAGGCAGTGGCCGGGATCGAACCCGGGACACTTCGATCTCAAGGCGGACGCGCTACCACTGCGCTACGGCGGCTCCACGAAGTGCGCTTTGATTGGTGCTATTTATAGAACTTATGTCTGATTCCAATATGTCCAAATTCCAACTTTGTGTTTTACAATGAGTACTTGCTCTATCAAATAGTTGGTTCCCTTTTACTTTTGTATGTAACATAATACGTGATGCTAAGATCCATCTATCAATGTAATTTACCCAAATCGTCCATAAATGACCAAAATCCTGTAATTTACACCAGTTCAAATATAATTATAGCAATGGTAGCATAAAAAGGGAGTGGAACACTATTTGTGCGTATGTGTTACGTTATCAATATATCAAACATACAAATTATTCTGACACCAAACTTTATAATAAGTAAGAACAGTGTTTGTATGAATTTTAAAAAGTGCTAAATAAGTCTTTTTTTCATTTAAAAAAATGACTTACACAACAATGCCTTGCAAATGCGGACTCTGAACAGAATACTTTTCTTCAGGTTCCGCAACTGCTTTTCCTATCCCGTGTTCATTCCTTTTATGAGCATTGAATTATACCTTTCCATAACCGTTTTGCTACATGTCTGATATAGATAGGACCTTTTGGTAACTTTCTTTTTCAGTAGATACCGGTATTTTCATAGTAATAATGTCATGGTCATATTAAACGTGTCATCAAGGTAGTGTGTCAAGAAGGTTTGCTAAGAAACCGTTACTTTGAAAACTTTTAAAAAGTTTATTTGCAGACACATATTAGACTCGGGACAAATTAATTCGCAAGTACAAGTGAAATCGTTTAATGAATTTCAAAAGGTGGGGATTAATGAAATATAGACTGAGGTTTTTCTAATGTTTTTATGACGAAGGTTTATCGGCAACGTTTTTTACTGATTTCGCAAAGGAATGATCATTCAGGGGACTGCTGTGCTTCTGGTGCCAGACAATCCCTGTACTTTTATACTCAAACGAACCGATCGAAGCGTATAATAATTAATGACGCATTGTTTACAGGCGATAATAAAAAGAAATGTGACTCTTTCTTTGTAAATCAATTTATTGTTATGTGTATTGATAACATTTGATTCAGACTTGTTTGCTTGGCTTACCTTAATGTTTCAACATTTTGTACCCGGCTAAGAGTTTTGTACGACATTCCGCGCCTGCTGCATTAATGTATTTCCGTGAATGACCTATCTGTCTTTGTATACGGCTGGACTCCCCTCACGGGTATAACAGACCTGTCAATAGCGTCAAAACCGGAAGAAGAAAAGTTGTGTCCTGACGTAGAAAATTGCAGTATTAAAATTCACTGTTTTAAGTGAGAGATTTGTATCGTTTTCCATCACATAAATCGCTGTCTTTACCGTACCCGAAAATCGTGCTTTCGCCTAAACCATTTCTTGAAATTTCTCCAGAATCCATGTTATCTAAAGAATTTACCGTATGATTTCAAAAATGAGTTTACTGACATAAAGACAGACTGTCAGCTAATTAAGGCATCGCCACAGTCACAACTCAATATCAGTTCATATTTTCAGGCTGAGTATTTTTCTCTAAAGCCTTAACAGTTGGTCAAAATATCCTAAACATAGAAGCATATGATGATTTATAGTACATACGCCGTTTGTAAAATGTTTGTGTCACGTTTAGACTGAAAGCTTACCCAAAAATATTGAAATCTTACGCGCAGTTGAACTCCATTATAACACATATTACAAAGACAAAATTTAGTTCTTTTTGAAGTACATGTACAATATGTATACTACAAACTCTTATGGAATCTTTGTCAAAATTGTTCCTGGTTATTGCATTAGACACAAAAAAGACAACCCCATGTATATTTAATTTGTTTATACATGCATTACTGACCACAGCTGGCTGAATAAACCAGTACACAATGTTCTATAATATCACCTGTTTATATACATGTTAATTTTGTGTGAACGGAAAAACAAATTTGATAAATTGATGATGTTTGGATTTTTTTTCTGTATAATTCAGTAACCAGGTAAAATTTCAAAATAATTCCCAAAGACTTTATTCTTCACGGTCTGCTTTACAATTGACTGTAATTATTTTTTACATGTATTGAATATATTTTGAGTTTGACTGCACGTAAAATTGCAAAATTTGGCATTTTGGCCAGAGAAAAGTATCGAATAAAGGCATAATACAGGCAGTGAAATGCCACCATTTTACTACTTGCATATGTTCACATAGATATTTAGAACATAATTATGACAAAATTATTGACTTTTTATTACCACTTAGTCATCTTTTATTTTTATGAAAATTTGCATTTAAAATTTTGAGTAAAATGGCCGCCACTGTGGCAATGCCTTAAGGAGCTTTCTTCAGAACGTTTGAACGTGTTTTGTTTTAAACTTAGGACGCAGAAGTACAAAAATGCAAGGTTCATTAATCAGGGTGGCCAACCCACATATCTTTACACACGGAGAAGATATCTCGATTCATGTAATATTTTTGTACGTAATTTCCTTGTTACTTGATGGATTTTAATAAAATAAAAAGCGTCGAGGATTCCCCTGCAAAAAACAATGCCTGACTTGACCAATACTTTCTTCAAACACTTCTGACAGAAGCTTTGTGGCGAGAAAAACATCAATTTTCATGTTGTCTTCGACGCTTTTTATTTAATATTACTATGAAGTAATGATTAAATTATAGGTAAACATGTAATCTGAATAGTGCGGTTTTTCCGTGTGTACGATACCGAAAAATCATTTGGGTTGGCACGGTTGTTAACTCAACACTGTGGAGGCTGTATAATATAATCTGGAAAGTAGAACCCTCGGAAGCACCGAGAACAATCCAAACAGTAAAAACTGCAGACTCGGTTTGATTGAGTCTGTTCATGAGCAGTAATGGAAAATGCAACACTGACCACGCCCCCTAGCACCGGCTTAAGCAGTATTCAATTTTCAAATCTAACTGAGTTTAAATCAATGATTCCGAAGGACCAGAAAGTATAACAACATTGACAATACGAAGTGAATGTATTTAAAAAGCGCCTTTGCTTCCATAGGATCTTTTAATAGATTCTATCGTTATTTCTGATGATGATGTCTTCTATTTTGATAAAACATATGGCCATAGGTTGTTGTGTTAAACATGTATGGAAAAAAACCATGAAAATGTTTGCGAGAATCTGAGGATCGTTTACTAGCTTGATTCTGGCGCTGCAGGAATATTGCATAGGATAGAGTATCAGTTCGGGCAATTGTTTTAAATGAAACACAGTGAACAATTTATTGTACACATAAAACGTTTTCATAACATATTATTCTACTATTTGTTTAGGACAATTTGCGGACACAAAAGTACTTTCCATGGTCTCATATCCATGCTTCATCAATACATCTCTCTGGTAAGA
This sequence comes from Mercenaria mercenaria, assembly GCF_021730395.1. Taxonomy (NCBI): domain Eukaryota; kingdom Metazoa; phylum Mollusca; class Bivalvia; order Venerida; family Veneridae; genus Mercenaria; species Mercenaria mercenaria. Next base: position 56,126,173 of record NC_069368.1, read on the forward strand.
TATTTAATCCGACATATGACGTACTAAAACCACAAAAATCAATTCTATAATTCCTGAGGAATGGATTCCAAAATTTCTATATATCCCCAAGGACCTATGGTAGATGTGGAATGCCGAATAGCGCATTATAAAGATCCTCGGTGACTTAATATTAATCTAAAGGACACATGGGAGACACTGGGTCAATATGCTGTTAATATACAACTTTGCCGTCTTGGTCTAAGCGTTGCAGAATGGTTAGTTACTGTAACGGATCTCAAATCGAACTTTCGTTCAAGTGAAACACGGATCACCTGAACATATCTGTATGTTTGTAAAGTGTTTAACTCCTCGTATCTATTGAAAAATATTCATGGTGAACATATTTTCTCCAACATGAGGCATCATTTGTTCCTTCCAATTGATAATGTCAATCGTAATGTCTCGGTTTTAACATAAATGTCACGCGAAGTCGTAAATTTCTTGTAATGAGATTTATATTTTGTTGATGTAAATCCACCTGTCTATTTTACGGAAAGGAAATATCATGAAGAACATTTCCATTAACCAGTAGTACATATGCACTTTAAAATGTGTATTTGACAGTAAATTAATGTCAAGGATTTGGTGACACCGTCTTTAATCTTGAAATATGTTATTAGCAGAAAGAGGGCAAGGATGAATTTGAAATCCGAAATCTGCTAAAACATACCACATTTGTTGGAATAACAATTAAATGTCTCTAAAATGTTTTGACTTGTTGTTTGTCCATATACTAGGGTTAATTCAAATCGTGGTAAAACATTTACATATTGCAAACTAGTATCAAAATAACACACTGCATTAAGCAAGAATACAGAAATCCGAAATACTTAAAAGTACGCATGTGAGCGAATTGGATTCAGCTGAGATTTGATACACAGATGCAATAGTTCGAAATGAAAAAGTATTATGTTTGTAAAATATATACCGTCACAAATGTCATTTGTATACCTGGTAAAATGACAAGAAATGTTAATACAAAGTCCATATGATAATCACATTTTATAACAAGTTCCTGTCGTTGTGGTTGTTATTTGTAATTGAGTATGTTTTGTACTGCAGATGGGGATTTGGCTTGCAGATTTTTTGACAAAGTTCATGGATGTTTACTGGCTACAGAAAATGGAGGGTGAGGCAGTCTCTGTATCAATTTTAGTGACAGTACCAATAGACTGTATGTTTTTTGCTGCTTGAAATAATGTATGATGAATACGTTGATGTGAGTGATTGAAGCGTAAATCTGGCATTTCCAATTTGTCTGGCGTATAGGAATCTAATGTCTTGTTTATTTTTTCTTGTCTTTGAGAATCACTTTTGTCGCCGCAATCCACAGAACTTTTTCACGTGTCTAGTCATGTTATGCGAATTTCTATTTTGTCTCAATATTTGACAAGTGTACCTTCTTTTGCATCTGACTTCATTGTGACCGAATTTATTACACGTACAGCAGCATTGAACAGGATTTGACATACATGTGTTGACTTTTAGCCAGTTTATACAAATAAGTAAGCAACCGAATGGCAAATGTAAGAATATTAATATCTGAACGGATTTCTCTGCCTAGTCATTTTATTTTTGAATCGTCTACCGGAAGTGACATGCTGTTTAACAAGACATTGTTATATCAAGCAGTCTCAATTTAGACGAGATCCCCATACTGACTACTAATTTCTTCATCATCAGCTATACCATCGGTGTGTTTTGTTTTAATAAAAGAAAGACGCCTGTCATTTTAAATATGCCGTCAATAGACTGAATCAGACATCTTGGAAACACTATGTAAGATACGAATGGCTAGTTATGAAAATTATCACTTTTCTTTGCGTCGATGCTCGGTCATTTGTTTTAATATTTGTTATCCAAATTTAAATGAAATAAATTTGTCACCAGCAGCCCCTTTCATACCCTACCTGCCATAGGGACCACGTAAGCAGAGCGGATATCCTGCAATAAGGGTATTTATGGGATTGTTATTTTACTCGCCCAGATGGCTCTAAATCACCGCTCTTTGGAAAGTATCATATTATAATGCATATTACGAACAATGTGAACAATTAATCTGTCTGAATGTGAAGAGGTGTGCTGTAAAGTATGACAATAGAATAAAATAACATTGAGTTTATTTAACGCCTAGTCGCTTAAACAACAACTAATGCGTATGCAGTTAAATTAGAAAACATTGAATGCAGTATAACACGAAACAATAGAAGGTCTTAAACGTAGGCGTTGATACTTAATTAGAGATCAAAATGTATATTTGCACTTATACCCTGAAAAGCGGATTTTTAACTTGAATGATGTTAGATTTGTGTTTAGAATCTACATAATCTCTTTTAGCATTCCGTTACTCAGCAAAGTTTTGTAGGATCGTTAAATCTTCTAAGATAAAGGATTTAACATCAAATAGAACAAAAGCTTCAAAACGTACCTGACATCGTTGAAAATGACAATTTTCCAAATTCCAGCACTCCTTTTTAAGCCGATGATATATTCCCGAGAAATGCATTGAGATAAATCTTATATGCTTTTCTCTGTTAAAACACTCTTACGCTAGAATGACGTCACGTTAACGTGCGGTGACGTCAATGTTTTTGTTGCGACCAAGAAGGACGCTACTATATCTTATCTACTGTTTTAGATTAAGAGCATATTAGAATCGAAATGGTTTATACCAAAACCGTGTTTAAGCACTATTTATACACTCGGGCGGTAATACATCGTACAAATAGTTTCACTCGGACTGCGCCCTCGTGGGTGGAATTATTACGCCCGACGTTTAACCGCCCATCGTGCATAATTAGTGTTATAACACGCTTTTGCTATAAATTATTTCTTAAATCAACACTCTTTTTTGGATTAAAATTCTCTGTAAGTAACAATATTATCCATACAAATTTTGACAAGAGAGACGATTTAGAGGACCTTCTAATTAGGTATACCCTTTCAATCGGTAAGATTTGCCAGAGTGAGAAGCCTAGTAAGCGTGGTAAATCTTTCCAATGCACTATCGTTATCCCAAACTACGATGCTTATTGTTTGTTTGTAAATTTTAATGGTAATTCAAAGACACTTCTTCGACAAGGAATATTTATACCTGACTTTAATAAGGATACTATTCATAAACTTGGTAAGCTTCTGGGTCATAGCAATTTATAATCGTATTTGGTATTTCATAAAAGGTTTTTATGAAAGAGTTTATGACCCGGTTATTTCGAAACATTCCATATTGTGTTCAGTACATTAACCGCCTGGTGCTACGCTTTCTTCTTTTAAGAAGTGTAACTAAACAGCGGAGAAGCCTTGAAGGCAAACATTTTGGCCCGCAGGTATTGAACTTCTTCAATATCTATTTTTCCGTCTTGTTTTATCGGGTCCTAAGTAATATTTTTCCTGTTGTGATGCCTTGGCAAAAGCGTTTAGCATACGTACATTTAGTGTAATTTCTGTGCTTAACATATCGTACCATTCGTAACCATAACGTGTGTTTATTTACACTGTCTTGCTATGTTCGTTTTTCTAGCAAAACATGTAATTATCGCATATTAGAATGGTAGGTCATAATATATTTTGAAATATTGTTCAAATAGAGATAAAAGTCTCTAACCAATAGTAAAAAAGCATTTGACATTTCACCTTTGGCAATAACCATTTGCCACTTAAATTTGGTAATGAACATTTAATATTTAACATTCCATAATTACATTTGGCATTAAACATTTAAAACTGAGCATTATAACACGACCCAATTTATTCCCAGACTGATTCTATGTTATTATGCAACATTTGCACTGTTTGTACGTCACAGTTATTACGTCATAGCTAAAACGTCGGTGCGCTGAATAGAAAATCATACAAAACAAACAAATGTAAGTTAAGTATATAGATAATAATCCTTAAAATGTGTAAAATTCGAAATAATATATATTATTAGTGATTTGTCTTTGAATGAAACCATTGTCGTTCAGATGTGTATTATAATACAACTAATCAATTTGAATCTGAATTCCAAACATTGATTTTATCCATCGACAAATCGCTGTTTGGGATACATAATATTTTAATTTTGGATTTGGCAAAATCTTATCAGAAAAATCGAAACATCACGGGTGGTAAACATGCAATCCAATACCCGCTGGGAATACTCTTAAAATGGGTTGCGCGACGTCCGGTGCTGGTGCTGCGCGTAAAAAAAGACGAAATTGAGATATGTGAAGTTATGATTTTGCTCAGTATGAGACAATATTAAATTTTCTCAAAAAATAAAGCAAAATGCTATTCGACACAAATATGATAATACATCATATATGTAAAATATCTGGTTGTAGTTTAAGACTTGGCTCTATTATCACAAAAAAAAAACGACACGACCAAAAGTATGAAATTAACAAAAATGGCAGTTTCTGACCTCATATGCCTAATCTGAGGACATCTGACGCTTCTAATGACAAAGTTACTGTAATAAAGTAGCTAGCGAATATTTGCTTCAAATCCTGCTTACGGGGATATAATTGACAAAAGAAATCATCGGGAATGGGGTTACGCAACGGGAATGGAGTTGCTCGTATACACAATAATGTCAAAATTTTCTGTCACATATTTGACTGCATAACAAGTTTGCACCTACAGACGTATTTATACCTGTATCGATTCAATGGAAATAACTGCCTGAATTATTTCAAGAAAAATGGGACCATGATTTGATTCCATCGGAGATAAAGAAACACACGCATTAAATTATTGTACGTACCAATGGTACAATGGACCTTAGAAATGTTAGTGTAATTATTATGGAAATATAGTCATGAGGAAAACATGCATAAGTGCTATATTTTAAACCGTGCTATTATCATTGTCTATATCATTTGCATAATAACATGGCAATTAGCAGACCAACATATATGCAACGTTTGCAATTCTGGACTAACATTGACCAAATGCCGTTGACTGCATTTACACAAATCTAATATTCCATGGTTAAGGAAAGTTGCTTAGTAGTGAAGTTTCTCTGCATTTCTGGACACTCTTCTGTCGGAGTATTTATTTGCAAGAATTAAGATGTCTTCCTGCTGAAATGTTGCCACACAGGTCGCACGTATACAAAACAGCAATAATCAGGGAGATAGCAGATCTACGTATTGCAGGGTTATGAGTTCGATCCTCGGTTGAATACGGCGTTTTAAAACCCCAAAAGCCAACATCAGGTTTTCTGCTCTAATGTCGATTAAGACCAGTTGAAGTCAAATTTCTTGAAGCAAATGTTACATTAGTTTTAACCTCAATATGAACAGCAAATGAGCCGTGCCATGGGAAAACCAACATAGTGGCTTTGCGACCAGCATCCGCGCAGTCTGGTCAGGATCCATGCTGTTCGCTAACGGTTTCTCTGATTGCAGTAGGCTTTAAAAGCGAACAGCATGGATCCTGACCAGACTGCGCGGATCCATGCTGGTCGCAAAGCCACTATGTTGGTTTTCTCATGGCACGGCTCATGTGTACTTTCAGCATAGTGTTGACCGTAAACTGCTATTATAAGGACACCGACTACAAAAGAGTTTTCCTGCCAAAAACTAAATAAATGAAAATTATACAAGAAGGAAACAAGGACATTGGAAAAACAATAGGGATGTAAAAATGATTATTTAATTATATAATGTATACGAGCAACTCCATTCCCGGGGTGCAACCAAATTCCCGATTATTTTTTGCCAATCCTTTTCCCTATTCAAGTACATGTAACATTCATGACTGTTTAACACCTGTTTGGTCATTAGTAGCGTCACATTTCCAGAAAGAATGCACAAGAATTAGAAAATTTGTCTTTTTCATGATTCAATACTTTTTTGACAGTTCGAGTTTTCGTGATAACAGGGTTTCTTCTTAAATTTATAATCTGGCAATTCAAAAATATGATCTTTATTCATTTTTGTGTCGAATAGCATTTTGCTTTTTTTTTTGTTTCGAAAACACTCTTAAATGTGTCATTATTTACAAAAATGCTGTTACCTGACTCTTAATTTTCTGAATTTGTTTCATTAGCAAAACAAGTATTTTTCCTTGGAAAACTCTCTATTTTTGACACATTACTTGATATGGTCACGATTAAGTTCTTTTGAAAATCAAACAAAACAAGAAGTGCAAATAGAAACAAAAATGATTTTACAGACATAGAGGCTTAAAGTTAAATAAAAGTGATATATGACCAATGCATTTTGAAAAAGAAAATATTCTTGTTACAAATTCATGACTTTGGCGTGACATGAAATAATCTCTCCTGGACAGACGAGTCTGTAAATTATGTCGCTGGATTGCGCCTTTTACTTCCAAAGGATCTTATTAGTTTTACAAAAACAATGTGTGGTATATTTAGATATTTCCTAAAAAGCACGTAATCATACTTGTGTTTTGTGTTTTTGTTGATATTTTCTTTCATGCTAAGTCACGTTTATCTAGGCTCTCTTTCCGTAATTTGTGAGCTCAGCTGCTATATTTCAGGTTGAAATGATTACGTATCATTAAAATTAATTGCCATTTTGATTTTAGACAAAAAGGTTCCCTGGAATGTTTTGTGAAAACTGAAAATAATAAGCTGCTTTTTATAGTTCTATATGATATTGTTAAGTAGTTGTATTTTATAATAACACATATTCTGTTAACCGCCTGCTTAGCTCAGTAGTAGAGCGCAGATCTTTGGATCGCGGGGTAATGAGTTCGATCCCCTAGGAGGGGTGCATGTTCTCCGTGATTATTTGATAAAAGACATTGTGCGTCTGATATCTTTCGTCCTCCACCTCTGATTCATATGGGGAAGTTGGCAGTTACTTGCGGAGAACAGGTTTGTCCAGGTTCAGAATCCTTGAAAACTGGTAAGAATAACTGTCCGCCGTTATGTAACTGAAATACTGTTGAAAATACGGCATACACACAAACATACAAAGCTGTTATTTTGATACATCTATTAAACGCCTTGGCTTTGTATATAATATCATTTAATTATCGATATTGGTCCCCTACTGGTTCGCAATTTCGTTTCCGGTCCAAAACTGTGTCATTCATCAAAGGATTATAATATTACTTGGCACAAATGTTCCCTATGATGAGAGCACATGTCATGCGCAAATCACGGACCCCTAGCTCAAAGATAAAGGTCATAATTTGAGGTCAAAGATCAACAGGGCTTCTTTCCTGTCCGGTCGATTACTCTGCCATCCATGAAGGGATTTTAATATTACTTGGCAAAAATGTACCCCATAATAAGACGGTGTCGTGCACAATTTTCAGACCCTAGCTCAAAGGACAAGGTCATACTTGGCAGTCAAATGTTAACATGGCATGAACAGCGTCTGTTTCGTGCCCGGTCCAGAATTCTGTCATCCATTAAGGGATTACAATATTACTTGGCATAAATGTTCCCATAATCAGACGACGTGTCATGCGCAACACCTAAACCCCAAGCTTAAAAGTAAAGATCACACTTGGAGATCAAAGGTCAATAGGGTTTTTGAGTCGGCTAAACGATGTAATCGTTTTGACGAGTCCTTGCTATCCAGCGATTCTCTAAGTCTAAATGGACCAAATAACACAGTGAAGCGATGTAGTTCCATTAGATTTCTCAAACTTCAAACAGTTCACTGCAAGAATGAAATTAAGTTGCGTGAATTCCCTTTGCTATGACCAATATACGATGTAATCTGTCGTATTTATGACTTGTAATTGTGCAATACTCGAATGTAACTCATTAAGCATAAATGTGCATTTTATGAATTGCGCAGGCTTACAAAGCTTGCGTAACATCCAGCGAAAGACAAAAAATAGTTCCACAGGGCTCCAGATAAGATGCGTATTAGCGTAAATTACGTATAGAAATAATGCAAATACGCATGTCTAATAATTTCTAAACGAATATAAAATTACAGAAATGCACACAGTGCTTTTTTAAAAACAAAATCTGAATCATCTGGATGCGTTAGGTAACATAGCCGATCCCGATCAGCCTTAATTCTCCCACATTGAACGTATACACGCATCGTATGATTTCTATAAACTTTGCGTGGGTTTCTACACACACACACATGAATTTTGCAGTCAGTAAACGGATAAATTATCGGAAGAAGAAGCTCTTACTGGTTTGTTTAGTTACTACAGATATTAAAAATAATTTTAATTCTTATTTTTCGAGAAATAAACAAATCGGCGAAACATTAAATTGTATTTTCTTGTAGTTTTTGAAATCGAAAGTAGATCGTCTATGTTTGGCGAAATGAAACAACTTTTTTATGAAAAGATTTAAATAAGAGGTAATTTAACCGTAAACTTCAATGTCAGATAGTGCCAATTGCTGCTAAATGTCTTCGTATCATCACAATTTGTAAAATATATTGTTCAAACTGGAGAAAAGTGTAATCGTATCCGGATATAATATTTTGGGTAAATATCGAGCTGTGTTATGAAATTTTAAGAAAAAAAACTAAAAACAAACTGAAACTGGTAGACTATACTGTCAGTACATCAATCATTAGCCGACTCAGGCCATTCAGGCCTTTGATTTCCTCTCTGGTCCGTAACTTTGTCATGCAAAACAGGATTTAAATATCAGTTAGCACAAATATATTCTCCAGGATGAGACAACGTGTCAAGCGCAAAACCTGAACACTAAGCTGAAATGTCAAGGTCACACTTGAATGTCAAAGGCCAACAGGGCTTTATTTTCCTGTCCGGTCTGTAACTAAACGATCCTTAAAGAGATTTTAATGTTACTTGGCACAAATGTTCCTCATGGTAAGACAATGTGTCATGCGCAACAACTAGACACCTAACTCAAAGGTCAAGGTCACAAATGGCTGTCAAAAAGTCGATGGTTTTTTCTGTATGATCAATAACTCTGTCATCCATGAAGGGGTTTTAATATTACTTAGCACAAATGTTTTCCGTAATGAGACAATCCCTTATCCCTAACTCAAAGTCAAGGTCAATTATAGAGGTCAAAGGTAAATAGGATTTTATTTCCTTTCTGGTCCAGTACTCTGTCATCAATTAAGGGATTTTAATATTACTCGACACAAGTGTTCCCCATAATGAGACAATGTGTCATGTGCAAAACCCAGACCCTTAGTGCATAGGTCAAGGTCACACCTGTAGGTCAAAAGTCAACATTGACCTTTTCCTGTCCAGTCTGTAATTTTTTTTATATAAGCTCATGCGTCATATGGACCCAATTAAAAAAATGTTGGTGTATTGTCTTCAGAATTACATCCCTTTAATATGATGATTTCATACTTTTTTATATTTATAGATGTTATGAAACAATCAACAACTGTAGATATTTGTATATGCAAATGTTAATTCAAGTGTTGTGTTATAACATATTGTGATATATAGTACTTTATTACATACTCGTTTCTATTCCCCGTTAAGTTACACTGGTACCGGAAACATCAATATTTTTCCATACACTGACGCCTGAATTTCATATCGGGTGCGTGACGTAATTCAGTGTGTGTTGTTGAACTATTTTTTTCTGTTTAGTTCAGTATTGTCAATCCTATTCAGGCTATTGAACATATTTATGATATTTACATATTATTTATACGTGTAGATGCGTATGTAATAAAAAAGTTATTATCTTTGCATCGGGAAATATGCACTCGTTCTTCAGCGGAAGAATATTGCGCTCCTAAAGTCGCGCAATATTTCCGCTGAAGAACTCGTGCATATTTCCCGATACAAAGCTAATAACATATAAATATTGTTTATACATAATTGACAGATATTGCCTGTTTTAAAGCAAAATGGATAGTGGTCTAGCAACAAAGGACTGAGACGGATTTTTCCTATATTTACTTCTTTTGTGAGCAATACACGTAATGAAAATAATGCAATTGGCTGATGACGTATTGTAATTTCACAGGCTTCATTTGATTAAAAAATATGATACATTAACTTTAGTCAAATAATTTTCAGTTATTCTGGGCCTGCTTTGTCAACAGAAAGATATATTACAAATATAAATTTCTTTCTTTGTGGAATAGTTGACGTGTTTCCTTGCAACTGAGATACTTTAAAATTTAAACCTATCTTAAGCATTAAAATTTACGTCAAAGTTTATTTGACGTCTCCAGGCAACATATCAGATAAAACATTTATCTGACATTACTTTAGGCTCCTGTAAATTTCAGTAGAAGATATAAGTAATTTGAGTGTTTTCGGAGTATCGAAAAACCATTGCTATATTTTATGAACTTTAAACATGCATGGAGCATACAATTCGTTCTCATGATCAGTGACCCTTTGTTCAGTAAACAAATCCTGTGCAATAGAAGGATTCTACGTGTATGCTTATTATTTTAGATGATTAAGAATACAATGTTATTGTCAAACGAAACTCTAGAGTTCCAGCAACGGTGCCCCCTCAAACAACTACATCATATGTTTTATGAAAATTGTTTACGATAAATATAAAACCAAAATACAAAGGCAAAAATAAGGCGAAATAACCAATGTTCAACGCACCACTGAGGGATTTTGAACCAGTTTAGTGTGACCGCCTAACGTCACTCGCAAGACCCACTGAAGTAGTGCATACCTTACATTACATGCCTATATGTCAAATGGTAAACAGCATACGAGTGTAACATTTACTTATTTAAGCTTTTGTAAATAGATATTCAAATTTGCAATTTAGCTAGACAAGAGCGTTTTAATCAAGATCTCTTCTGTAATGAAATTCCTTACTGATCACTTGAGATAATGTGCCGAGTGCTCGAGATTGGAAGTCCGCTTTCCGGGATATTATGTTATGCGCTTAAAATGTGTTGAGCACTTGATAGAATCTGTTGAAAGCTTGAGATATTATATCGTACTCCGGAGAAAAAAGTCGATAACTTGATAAAAGTTTACCTTGAAACAAAAGTGTCATGGTGATCCTAGACCAATCACCCATATTTTACAGCTTAGATATAAGCATGGAAACAAGTCCAGCCAACTAGCATTGACTACCATACTTTTTTACATCATAATATAATGTTAACATAGTGAAGAAGTCCAATGCGAAGTCTTCTGATTTGACAAGACATATAAGAAGACGGCGACCATGTTCTCGTAGTAATATGATTATGTCACATACGCTGCACAAGGTGCTTAATTATTCTGAAATAAGCGGGTTTAAACAAACGTTTAATAAGCTTACATTGCGTAGATAAAAGACAAGTATTTTAGCAATTAATCATTTCTAGATCGCAATTGAGGGATGTTTCACACAAATTACGGGCTGCTGCAGCTATTGTTGATGAGGAAAAAGTCCGAAACATCAATTCCTTAAACTATTTTTAATGTTCTATTTATTTTTTTTTGTTCGGTTCAGAGTCATACCGACATAATTTTGGTCATATTGCGACTTTCCGTCTTTTGATAATGGAGAAAGACCTAAAGTGCTCATGCAGGCATTGTTTTAGGCACCGGCACCCGGTTAAGACCGCCAACATTCCGTACGCCAGCTTGATGCATCCTCAGAATAAAAACCTACATCCCTATCGAGTTTTCGAACTCACATCGCTGAGGGATAAGTAACCCGTAGTCAGCAGCCTTAATTGCTCGACCATGGATACCTTTCAGAGTAACAGCGCAATTTTAACTTAATTTTGCTTTAGAAGTATTTGATCAGTCAGATAAAAATCACTGTAGTACTAAGAAACCTGTAATTCTAACTCATTCATTTTTAGTTTTGTTTACCTAAATTTTCCTTTAATAAAGCACCATTATTGACTTTATCCATTAGCATTGTTTTTGTAATAATAAAACATAATCCGCTTATATTTTATCTTACTTGAGAATGATTTATCACCTTTGTAGAGATAAAAATGACACTTGCTGTCACCTTTTAACATCATCTTGATTTATTTTAATGAAAAGAACGAATCCGCCAGACATCGCCCAGGAAAATGAAAGTTATAGTAAATTAGTAATTTGATCAAGTTAACATGACTATAAAATGTTCTGGTATTCAAAATGTGTTATAAAACAAGTTTTCATTTTTTTTAAATAACATAGATCAACTGTCATTCTAAACTACATCTACGAAAGACCCGTGGTGACATTTCAACTTCCTTATTTCACGCTTTCTGCTTCATGATTTCCACTTCATGAATTCACGATTTCTACTTTCTGATTTCACGACTTCATTTTCACGAATTCACGCAAAATAAATCACGAATTCACAATTTCACGATTTCACCATAACACTTCACGATTTCTTGATTTCACGATTTCCACTTCACAAATTCACGATTTCACGATAAAACTTCACGATTTCACGAATTCACGATTTCACCATTAACCTTCACGAATTCACGATTCACCATTAAGCTTCACGATTTCTTGATTTCACGATTTCACCATGAAACGTCACGATTTCTTGATTTCACGAATTCACGATTTCACCATTAAACTTAACGATTTCACGATTTCTTGATTTCACTATTTCCAGTTGGCCAATCCATTCCGTAACTCTCCAGTCAATGAATACGTGATGAATGGCCTGGGTTACCGAGGATGAGTTTATACTCCTGCATACATCTGTATGGAGGTTGGGAAGGGATATTGGTGCCTGTACCAACACAGTATTGGATACTTTCAGCACTAATAGATGTATGAATACAATAGGATGCCCAAGTAGCTAAACTTTTTTAGACAATTCCAAACTGAGTTTGTTTATTATGCCCCTGCTATTTATTGCGACAAGGCATTAAACCTTGCAGTTGTCCGTCCGTCAGTCCGTTATTTGGAATCCGTGTTATCCGTCCATAGACAACATTTGTTTCCATACAGTTAAAAAAAGAATTTCATGGATTAAATTGTATTTTGTATGTATATCCTTTCCAGCCTGCAACGTAGTAAAACGTCTAAGCCGCATTTTTACGTTTTAAACGGCCTCGTGGTAAGCCGTGCTCTTGATCACCTCAGTTTGCATACCATTTACACAGCAGGTGGAAAAAGCTTACATGTGAATAAGATGCCTCGCTTTTCATTTTAAAATATCTAACAAAGATTCTAAAACCTAAAAAAGGGACTGGATCAGTTTCACATTTAAAGCAATAATGCATTCTAAAAGTATTGTTTGTAAGTCTATTTCCTCATCAGTTGAGGCATTTTCGGCCAGTTTCCACTTTCAGTACCTAAGCCTGGTTGTGCAATTATATAACACGCCATCTTACATGTAACGAATATCACCCGCGATTTTCTACGTCATACATTAGTCATGTGACTAATAAAGTCGCGAGAAGTTAAAATTGTACTGTTATGAAATCATGAAATCGTGAATTCGTGAAGTGGAAATCGTGAAATCGTGAAGTTTTAGTGTGAAATCGTGAATTCGTGAGATCGTGAATTCATAAAGTGGAAATCGTGAAATCAGGAAGCAGAAATCGTGAAATCAAGAAATCATGGAATCGTGAATTCGTGAAGTGGAAATCGTGAAGTTTTAATGTGAAATCGTGAATTCGTGAAGTGAAAATCGTGAAATCAGAAAGTAGAAATCGTGAATTCGTGAATTCATGAAGTCTAAATCGTGAAATCACGAAGCAGAAAGCGTGAAATAATGAAGTTGAAGTGTCACCACGGGTCTTTCGTATACATCGGACATCTTCAAAGAAACAGTTTGAAATGTCTTCTACATAATTAAGAAACCTCCGCGACATCAGTCAAAATATGCAGTACAGTAAGATATGCGTGGTATTTGATCTTCAGTCTTTAAAGATAAGATTGATTTAGAAGGTTATAAAACCCATATTGACAAATGCGTGTATGTGGTGTCATTTGCCTCAAGAATTTGTTTAGTATATATATGACTTTTTTTTTCCATTGTCATTTAGAAGAAGTATATGCATTCATTTTTTTTAACTTAGTATATAATACCCGTCATGTAATTTCAAATAAAGATCATTGTGGAAGACCACAATAAATTCAAGCGCTGAACACACCGATAACTAATCTGAAACGAGTACGATTTAAAGCAGCATACTCCTATCAGGCATCGCACATCAACATGTACAGAAAGGATGCAAAATCAATATTATTCAAATCATTATTATTCAACTTTACAATATTACACACTGTATTAGATCAATTGCAAACATCATATGAAACAGACAGAGCTAATACAAAACATAACTGAGCCAATATGAGAAAAACAGGGCCAATACGAGAAAAACAGGGCCAATACGGAATTCAAGCATTTTGATTGGTTCAAAAGAGAAGGCCAATACGGAGAAGTCACTTCCGTTAGATTTTTAAAAGACACCATTTTTTTACATTAGAGTTATAGATTACAATTTTTTTCACATTTTGACCAAACAAAATCATCTGACATGTTCATGTAATAACCAAGTATGACTGAGCGGTATGTACGTCTTCATAGATTACAACGATATTTTCGCTTATTCGGTATTGTGTAAAATGCAAGTGTTTCCTGTCAGAAATTCTGGCAGTTGTCAAGGAAAATAATGAGAAAATACGGAAACTCAGATTAATTAAAAGGATGAGACTTATCTTTAACAGACATTTTGATAGTGTGGACTCTATATGCAATGATAAATAGCGATTCAAATGCTGGAAAGTGGATGAATAAATTGGCGAACAAGTGTCAGTTGTGAACTGCAAACAATTTTCGGATAAGAATTAAACGAGGCATGGGAGTGTATAATGTGTGCTTGGTTGGTTGTATTATGTTGATCAACACATATGTATACAATTTTGTGTCTCGTTGTCTGCAACATAAAAGGAAATTTTTAAAGCAGGTTTATCACAGTTCAAATGATAAGATAACGCCTATAGGAATTCAAGAAGTAAGGTAAGTTCTGTTACTCTTGATTTTGTCACATCAACAATATCTCTCAAAATTGTTCTCGAGTACCTACATACAAGTCATTCTGTTTTACCTGCTAAAATGATTCCGATTTCTAAAATATGTCTAAACTTGTCAAGATTTTTCACCTGAATGCGTATAGCTGCCATAAGGTAACTCACAGAGTTCTTATACTAGCTGTTACCGCCAACAGTCGAAAGTTGAATAATAATATTATCATTAATCAAGCGATTTCATATTGGCCTAGTTATTTGTCCTCGGGCAGTCGTATTGGCCCTCGGCCTACGGCCTCGGACCAATACGACAACCCTTGGACAAATAACAAGGCCAATATGAAATTGCTTGATTAATAACATTTTAATATAAGCTGAAAAAAGTAAAACACAAGTGAATTCCCGCTGCTTTTACAGACTGTTTTACAGCGTTATTAAGAGAGTAGATAAGTTCTTAAGTAACAAAAAGCATTTCTTCAAATATACATGTAATTATGTTATTTCAATGTATTGGTTTTCATAAGAAAGAAACACATTTTCATAAGAAAGAAACAGATGTGATAAATCAAGTGACATGTCTTAAAGTGTCATGAAATGCATAAATATGATGAAAATGATTAACATCCCCACATCCCCAGTAGTAGTCCTACAAATTCAGTGTAACGATCGAAATAGCCGTCCCGTTCTTGGTAGTTGTGTTGTTAATCCTGCTCCTTTCTTATCATGGCGGCTATTCTTCGCTACTGTAAAATAAGAGTTCCGATAAAGTTTATTTCCGAGCAATTTGAAACTTATTTGACAATCCATCAGAAAAAATTGAAACGAAAGAATCTGTTATTACAACAAATAACAACTTAAGTTTTAGTTCTCAGTAAACATTTATCTTATAGTATATATTTGACTGGTTTATAAAGATGGATATTTAGACAGAAAATGTAAATAAAGGAATATTTTTTAAACTTGCAACTCAGTACAGACAGATACAAAATATAAACTGCCTGGCTTTTGGAAGATGAACTGTCTTAAGCAGGGAACCACCTGTGCATAATGTACAGGCAGACGCCAAAGGTCTTCCTTTTCAAGCTAGAAATTCGCTATACTGCCTAGTGAGTCAGCGAACAAAAATTATAAAACAATAGATACCTTTTGCACATTCACGTGTTAAACACAGACATGAACTGCTGATGATTTTTGTATTTCGCAGACAGCGTAAGAAATGACATCGACCTATCTATACATGAAATCACATGGTTTAGTTCCCTTAAAGTAAATGTAGTTATTATACATTGTATAACGTTGTGTAAGATGAAGTTTTGATTGGTAGTGTAGACAATTTCAACAAATGAATGCTGAACAAGTAATCGTGCAGAAATATTTGTCGAGTGGAGTATAATCTTAAACAAGATACTGCTTCATTATCAAGCCGAAAGAGAAAAACAAATCACTCTCTAAAGATGCTAATTTACGGCCTCCGTTGAATGAAATGCTACTTAGCAACAATCTATTAGCGGACGTCGCTATGTAATCAGAAGCCTACCTTAAATGTATAAAATGTAAGCAATAGCTACTTCTCTGATTACAGAAGCTGTTGTAAAATTGAAGACCGTTAATCAGGCTTAACTGAATCACAGCGCAAGAAATTTCCAGTATCAATTCAATTAGATAAAGAAGGTGTTTCTTACATTTCCATAGATATAATAAACAATACAGACAAAAGTTGAATATTAAAAGCCACATTTAGAAAAACACACTTGACATTAAGAGAGTGAGTTGGATAGTTAATATTTTAGTTGTAAATATATCAATAGATAAATACATGTATAAGTAAATAGAATAGTTTATATGGTATGACAGAGGCTTGTCTATCTTGAAAAGGATAATCTACAGTCAACAGAAACTATTTTAAATAACTCTTTCATAGATTGCACTTCAAATTAAGCAACACATAAACAATTAAAATATAATTGAAATTAATATTAAGTAGTGCTTGACATAGTACGCATTTAGGTTGACCTTTTCTCAGAAGATAAGAATAAGC
Source organism: Mercenaria mercenaria (assembly GCF_021730395.1). Taxonomy (NCBI): domain Eukaryota; kingdom Metazoa; phylum Mollusca; class Bivalvia; order Venerida; family Veneridae; genus Mercenaria; species Mercenaria mercenaria. Next base: position 56,143,079 of record NC_069368.1, read on the forward strand.
AAATTTGTATGACCTATTCTGCAGCGGTAAAGATATGAACTTATCCATGCACCTAAAGTTGAATTAGTATCATGCCATAAAGTTTATTTAAGCATTTTTCCATGACGATTTAGGTTTAAGGACGCTCGCTACAGTTTCGTCATTTTTTTCTCAATAATAGATTTTGATGAAATGTTTTATATTAAAAGATCATGTTTTGATGTATTGAATAATGAAATAAAAATACTAGGTCACCAGCTTTGTTTCAATTTAATTTGCCCCTAGATATGGTGCTATTTTTTACATTTTTCAAAATTTCTATAAACCTAAAATATATTTCAGTAAAGTACAATAATCAGCATAAATTTGATATCTAAGTATTTTTATAACGGAAAACAATATATCTATTTGAAACATGCTCAGAGAAATCAAAAGAAAATGATTTTGTAAAGAAAGGAATGCATGTTCAGCAGACCGAAGGGCTATTTTTGCATATTTTTGTCAATTTTAAGTTGGTACTTCTGATATTTTATCGAGTTTCACATAATAGAATTTAATCAAACTCCGCACATACCTTTGGTTATGTCTAACTAATCTAAAACAAAAATAAAATTGATAGGTCACCATATTAGATTTCGCTTAAATCAAATTACAACGATGTTGGGTGTGGCGAGCATTTATACAACGCAGGTTGGTATGAAATACTCTTTCAGTGTTTGAGCAAATGACTTAAGAGATATATCAAATTATCAAACGGCAGATTTCTTAATAAGCGGATTTTAAGGTGTTTCTGAAGCATTTTGATGTCATAGAACGATGAAAGTTTCCGCCTTTCTCCGAACAAAACCTATAGTTTACGAATACGGATGTACGGTATGGGTACGGTACGGGATTAGAAACAGCTGTGACTCAATGCAGAGTTGGAGCGCCGGTATAAATTACAGACTCCAGTATATGGAGGACTGAACTAAAAGTACCTTGAATGTATATATTTTGTAACTATGGTGATACTTACCCTAACCTTTAGTCAGTATATTATACATATTATACATTAAATGCATTCGAACATACAATAATTTGCGAATTTTAGCCGTATGCGACATTAGATAATCACTTCCGGGCATGCGCAGAAGACCGCTCCAACTCTGCAGTGAGCTACATCGATTAGAAGGCATGAAGGGGGCAATTAGCCGGATATGCCTCCGTGGTCCACTCGAATGTAGTCCATATCAATATATAGTGCAATTTTCCCGCCTAGTAAAGGCCATTTTCATGCCAGATATAAGCTTTATTTATGCTTGATTGTAAAAAGGAATGTCCGCAGATGATTTTAAGCTACGTTATATGCTTCAGAAGTTGATTGGAAGCTGCCTTGTAAAATGAAAGTGAAAGTAGGTATTTCCTGATGTCTACCTACGCAATATTAACGTTTTCATCACGTGTCTCAGTCACGTGACCATGGTTTCACTGCATTATGGTCAACCCCATATTTTTGGGGTATATTTTGATTGCCTAAAGACAGACCTTCAAGACAAGGGTAGTCTCGCAGGAAGTGAAAGGCTAGAAATCTTGATAAAAATATGTTATAAGTTGTTAATTTTATATAGAAAATAGCAGCGGATGCATTTAATACCTTCATACCTAAAATGAAAAATTCGCACTTCGTGAAAATTGCTTCAACCGATGTAAAACTGGTATTTTCTGATCAGAATTGAGCAATAAGCACCATTTTAAGACAAACATGGCATATTATTTGCATATTTTGGGCAAATTTGAGATTTTTTCGGAAAGTAGGCAAAATTCTGATTTTTAAGGTGATTCCCCACATCTCAGTTTTGCATCAGCGTCACCATTTTAGGTAAGAATGACAGAAATCGATTATTTTTCGTGTACTTCTAGCTGTTTCTTGCAAACAAATAATAGAAATAAGATAAGTAAGGCCGTATGATACTATATTTAATGAAAAATTGGCATTATCTATGCCCCTGACACGTTTTTTGCAGGTGCGGACTGTCTGTCTGAATGGGGCATAATTCCAACAGTAGCCATTCTTTCAAACTGAACGTTGGCAAAATTGTTGACAATTGACTTACGTACAATAATTGACTACAACAGAACGATTTTGAAAACTTTGGTATTTCTTATAGGCATGAAGGGGGCAATTAGCCGGATATGCCTCCGTGGTCCACTCGAATGTAGTCCATATCAATATATAGTGCAATTTTCCCGCCTAGTAAAGGCCATTTTCATGCCAGATATAAGCTTTATTTATGCTTGATTGTAAAAAGGAATGTCCGCAGATGATTTTAAGCTACGTTATATGCTTCAGAAGTTGATTGGAAGCTGCCTTGTAAAATGAAAGTGAAAGTAGGTATTTCCTGATGTCTACCTACGCAATATTAACGTTTTCATCACGTGTCTCAGTCACGTGAACATGGTTTCACTGCATTATGGTCAACCCCATATTTTTGGGGTATATTTTGATTGCCTAAAGACAGACCTTCAAGACAAGGGTAGTCTCGCAGGAAGTGAAAGGCTAGAAATCTTGATAAAAATATGTTATAAGTTGTTAATTTTATATAGAAAATAGCAGCGGATGCATTTAATACCTTCATACCTAGAAACACAACCAAATTGGCACGGTGTTGCGGTAAATATAGACCCGTCCGGATAAACTGTAGCGAGCGCCTTTAAATCTATATGTTGTAATTTCAAATTAGTTTGTGGTGTAAGAAAGGGATTTCTTTGCTGTACGTCACCGTTATCCCATATATAACAACAGGATCCGTGCTTTTATCCACTTTCCCCTATATCCCCCCCCCAGTTATGCACCTAATATATAACTAAAATGTAATTATTTCTGGGTTGTTGAAGTTATCCTTCTGCTATATCTTTTCCAGTACTATTTTTGGCCTTCTTTTTTGCTGTGCTCTATGCTTCCGGGAAATCTAATTAACACTTGCATTTTGATTTTTTGGAATCCAACAAACTATGATACACTCTTACAAACATAGTGTATGAAGCCTCGGGAGGGCGAGTACACTTATCAAATTAACAATATTGGCTTATTCCGGTCCGTCTCGACAGGACAGTATTTCGATAGTTTTTTTCTTGCCATCGAATCCCATAAAGGCTTTTACCTTGCGTTCCGTGCGAACTGTTGCAATTGCATTGGCAAGCTGAGAATCAATGTCGTTTGTACTGTCGGAAGGAATTTCATTTTAGCGGCTTTCAAATCCTTCGCCGCTGACGTGTGTATTATCTGCCGACTTGACTTTTTTTCTAATGAAGGCATCATAAATTGTGTACAAATGTTTTAACTTCCAATATGTTTCCGAAACTCCTCTCCGATTTCCACATATTATGAACTATAAATGCAGAATGTAATTTGAGCGGAGAATTTTCCGTTTTTTGAAGACTTGATTTTTTTAAATGATCTGACCAAAGAAAAAATGATGAATGAACTAATCTGACTAGATTCGTACTGGATTAAAGAAACAAAATAAAAATCCAATACATTAAGATGGATTTAAACTAAAAAAAACCGTTGGCCAATCTGAGGAGGCGAAATAAAACCAGATCTGCTTGATTTAAAAGGGAGAAAAAAATAGTTCTCAATAGTTCTCAGTGAAACAACAAAATCGCCTAAATAGCTGTTGCCATATATAAACTATATAAACCCAAAATGAAAATTGTTTCCATTTTGTGTAACTGCTCGATGGTATACAAGTATTATGTTCTTCACAGATCTTTCAGTCTCATTTATGATCAGCATAATAAACGGGTCCCTGACTAGATTTTACAAATTGTTAAGCTTGTGACTTTGTTGTAATAGCACAGACTTATTCGTTTGGTTTAAAAATAATGATACGTTCCCATTAGTGTCGTTTACGTCATTAAAGAATTTCCAGATATTTTGGTCCTGCTAGGACAATTGAAAGCTTTATTATAAGTATAAATTTCTTTATATTTGGGATAGTCATCGCCTTTCTTTGTTACTGAATTAGTCTGAAATCTAAACCTGTATCAACCTTTAACAATTACGTCAAAGGTTTAAATGACGTCTTCTGGCAATACATCAGCGAATATATTTGTCTCATATTACCTTTCTATATTTTCCTCCTATAAATACCAATATAATTATATATAATTAGTCAGAGTCTAGAAAAAAAGCAATTGCTATGTTTCATGAACTATAAGCATGCATAGAGCGTACAATACTTTTGAATTCTGCAATCATAGTCTTTTTAATCAACGTGTATGCTTTAGTATTTTAAATGATAAACGTAATACATTAACATGTATGCAGCAAACAATGAATCTATTATTGGCCAAACAAAAATATATTGTTCCAACAACATTTAACGTTTTATGTACTTACTTTGTTGTGTTAGAGTCATACCGACACATTTTTTTGTCATATGGCGACTTGCCAACTTTTGATGATGGAGGAAGACCCAAAGTCTCCAGGCATTCCTTCGGGCATTTGCGGGCGCACGGGTAGAAACACTTACATTTCGTGATGGCTTTCTCACAAGAAAAAAATCTACATCAATAACGACGATTCGAATCCATATCGTTGAGGGATAATTGATTCGAAGTCATCGGCCTTAATCAGTCGACCACGTAGGCCCCCTTTTTAACGTACAGCGCAGCTTTACATGACAAAAAAATCAAAATGCTATTAAAAGTGTTCGTTAAGTCAGATAAAACTCACTGTAATACACACTCGGAGACCTGTATTTTTATCTACCTTCATTTCTAGTTCTGTTTACATTTTTCCTTTAATACAGCACCAGTGTTGTACATGTTGTTAAATATAAACCGCTTATGTTTGATCTTACTTGACAATGATTTATCACCATTGTAGAGTGGAAAATTCCAATTTTGTCACATTTTAACATCATCTTGATTAATCTTAATGAAAACGGCAACTTGACCAGACCTTGCCGAGGGCATTGAAACAGTTATTGTAAATATTGTTAAAATATAAGTTGTATGATCAAACTCTTTTGACAACAAATTGTTTTATTATTCAAAATAAAACATGTTTTGTTTCAAGAAAGACGGCGTACTTCGGACATCTTCGTAGTGGAGAAACGTCCGCAACAACAATAAAGATATGCAATACAGTAAGATATGTTTTGTATTTGATCTGCAGTCTTAAAAAGATAAGAATGACTTAGAGGGTAACAACAATGATGAAAGAAATCTACCATATAAATAGAGGTGTTTCTGCGGTGTCAATCGCCTCCAGAATGTATTTAGAATATGAATTGTATATTTTCATTGTCATTTGAATGAAGTATACGCATTTATTGTCTATTTAACTTTTCGATATAGTAATTTCAAATCAAGATTCTGGAGGACCACAATAAATTCAAGCAGAGAACACATCTATAACGAAAATGAAATGAGTACGATTTAAAGCAGCATACTCCAATCATGCATCGCACATCAACATGTTCAAGAAGCAACGTCTATAAATGAATGCAAAATGAATAATATTAAAATCAATATACTTTGAATAAAGTTAAAAACAAGTAAAACTCTGCTGCTTTACAGACTGTTTTACAGCGTTATGAAGATAGTAGATAGGTTCTCAAGTTACAAACAGCATGTGATATTTGTGTATAATTTATACGTCAAATATGTTATTTAACATGTATAGATTTTATAAAAAAGAAACAGATGGAATAAATCAAGTGACATGACCTTAAAGAGTCAAACAATATAAATAGATATGATGAAAATGTTTAACATCCCCAGTAACAGTGTCTAAAAATTCTGTGCAGTCCCGTTCTTAGCCGTAAACTTTGCTGCTTTTTATCATGGCGGCCATTCCTTGCTAATATAAAAAAGAGTTCCGATAAAGTTTATTTCCGCACACCTCGAAACTTATTTGACAATCCATCAGACAAAAAATAAACGAAAGAATATGTAATTAAAACAAATAACAACTGAAGTTTTAGCTCTCTGTAAATATTTATCTTATAGCACGTATTTGAATTGATTTCCAAACATGGATATTTAGACAGAAATTGTAAACTTTTAAACTAAGTCTTGTATCAAAGATAGTCTGGTACAAAAAATAAAGGATTTCGGAAGATGAACGGATGAGATGAAATAGACAGGCAGACATCAAGTGTCTTCAATTAAGAGCTGACGAACAAAAATTGTAAAACAATTGGCACCTTTTACATATTTAAACGTGTTAACATTACAGGATCTTTCACTCTGTCGTAGCAGTTTGTATTGCCAAGTCAACATTTTCCGGAATCGCGTAAACAGGGTTTGCCTCAGTCTTTGTTTTTAGACTTGATCTGGACTATCTAGAATTAATGAAAACTGCTATGAACACAGAAGCCTAACTTAAATGTATATAATGCAATTACAAGCTACTAGTCTGATTATAGAAACTGTAGCAAAATTGATGACATAAATCAGGTTTAAATGAATCACAGCGAAAGAAAAGTCCTTATCAATTCAAGTCAATAAAACAGCGGTTTCTTACATTTATAAAGAAATAATTAACAACACGGACAAAAGATGAGCACGGTAAACCGCATTTAAAGAACGTAGCCATCCTCACAGCACACTTGGCATTAAGTGAGTGAGTTGGATTTTACGGAGAATCGACACAAAATGTCATGTATCGCCGAGGATAGATTAAATGGAAACGCAAATTGAAAAAAAAAACCCATCATTTATTTGATTTACATAAGACATGGTCCAAATATTTGTTTCTGCAAAATCTAGGACATTATCCAGGGTAAGAACTAGGTAAGGTGAGTTATACAGGGCCTTCAGAGCCCCATTGTTTTGGGAGTCGTACCCTTCTGAATGGAGATACAGCCACCATTTTCTATATCCCTTCTTGCAAGGGGTGACACGCGACATCGATATAGGTGTATATGCAAATGTGTAATCGGGCATAACAACTGAGCACGTGTATACATTATACTAATTAACACGGTAATAATACATAGAATTAACTTACACAGAATATATACCCCATTGTCTACAATTCGGCATTTAAAATGGAAGGTAGAAAAAAGTCATGCCTTCAATATTCGTTGCTTATATTTCCTAAAGAGTGTAATTTTTCAACGGAAGCAATGTTGTAAACTCCTTCTTGCAGGAAATGAGCTGATGAAAGCTCGATGCTTGTGTTTCTTGTACAGTGTGTGTTTATGAAATAAACAAGGTCATCGCATAATTTGTATTTGTATACGTTTATCGTCTATATATGTGACAGCAGGCTTTTAAAACATAAGCTTATCACTTACACGTTGTTCAATGAAATTATATAAATTGTTATTCTGGTTATCATGACGAAATTGTCAACCTCATTTATTTCAACAAAAGATCCGTCATTTGTTTTAATAAAAGACTCACACTCCTTTTATAAGTAGTTGTTTGATGTTTCGGAAAAACAAATATGTTGCTATGGTGAAAAACAAAATTCAAAATGCAATTTTATTAACGGTCAGCTATCTGTGACACGATTTCGTTGTTGTTCTACATCTGTCTATTATTATCAAGGACAAAATGAATAGCACCACTAAGGCTTCTTTGACCAGACGGAAAAGTACAAACATAATAAGACTGACAGTTCTCACACTAAAAAAATGAATGGTTGGTTGTTTCAGTGCCTATAAAATAATTATTGGACTCGAAGGGAGAAAAAAGACCCTCGTCTATCGTGATAATGTACTTTGCTGAAATATCTTTCTTAATGTCTGGTTGTAAAGTCTGTAATAGAGGTAATGAATTTTGTGCTTTCATTGGACACGGCCATCAAATCTGATGCTTAAGCAGTTTATAAAATCATTTTGATATGATGCGATTTTTGGTAATGCATTACCCTTCACACGTGCATTGTCGTTTACCTTCTCGTGGTGCCATATATTATCGTCAATTATTAGTACATGTATATATGTATTTGAATTTCCAGTCAGTTTTAACAATATATACATACGTCGACCCAACAAATGCATACTAATGTAATCTAACAACTGGAGGTTTGACTTAGACGAAAGTTTTTCACATAATCAGTTTGACAACCTGGTCTTTTTTAAGGAAAAACAACTGTGTTCGATTCTAGTGCAAAATATCATCTTCATGTCTGCAAACAGCAATCTCTTGTTTGACAAGTTCCGCTCAAACTACGGGCTGCGGTAGCTGTTGATGATGAGGGAAAACTCTGAAACTATAATTCCTGAAATAACTAACGCTTCATTTTGTTGGTTTTAGATTCTTACCGACATATGGCGACTTTCTAACTTCTGATTACGGAGGAAGACCCACGGTGCATTGTGTCAGAGACTGGCGGGCACCCAGGTAGAACCACCGACCTCAGTGTTGTTATTTTCTGGTCCTTTGGGATTATGGAGTACATTCATTTTTACAATTATAGAATTCTGCTAAAGCAGGTGTTAGGGGGCGTAAGGGGCGTTGCACATTTCATTACCTGTCAGGAACAATATACATCCCAATCGACTTTTCGAACCCACATCGCTGAGAGATAAGTGATTCGTAGACAGATGCCTTAATTGTCCGGCCACGGAGGTAACTCTTCTGCGTTTTATATTTGAAGACAGTGCAGTTTTAAATTGACAACACATTACACACTTTAAATAAAATTCTGCTTTAAAAGTATAAGTCTGGTACACGATCGGAAACCTCTATTTCTAGTTTTGATTTCAGTTCTCCTTTAATACAGCAACATTGTGTTTAAATAACAAAACAAACTGCTTATGTTAGGATCTTACTTGACAATGATTTATCACCTTTATAGAGTGGAAAATGACCTATGTCTCTTCACTTTTAACATAATCTGGATTGATTTTAACAACAACGGTGAATCGACAAGACCTCGCCGAGGAAAATGAAACAGGTACTATAACTATCGTTAAGATATGTAGTATGATCAAATTAGCGTATTTTTCAGGAAAGAAGAGATACTGTCAGCAGAAACTACATTGGACATTTTCTTCAAAGATATACTTCAAAATATGTTCTACGTAGTGGAGAAACGCCAGTGACATAATTCAAAATGTGAAATATGTTTTTGTTTTGGGTTTAACACCGTTTTTCAACAGTATTTCAGTTATGTAACGGCAGACAGTTACCAGAACAAACCTGTTCTCAGCAAGTAACTGCCAAATTTGTCTTTTTTTCATAACAGGAAAAAGATGAAATAAATCAAGGGACATGAACTTAAAAAGTCATAAAATGTATAGATATGATAAAACTGGTTAACATCCGTAGTAACAGTGTTTAAAAAAAATCTGTGTAGCGGAGAAAAGAGCCGTTCATTTCTTGGTAGTATTGTTGTCATTTCTGCTCCCTTTTCATCATGCCGGGTATTCCTGGCAACTGTAAAAAATGGTCCGTTAAAGTTAATTTTCAAACACTTGTAAACTTATTTGACAGTCAATCAGACAAAAACTTAGATGAAAAAAATCTGTAATTGAAGTATATAACAGCTTAAGATATAGATCTCAGTAAATATTTTAACTGATTTCCAAACATGGATATTTAGACAGAAAATGTAAACATGCGAACAGTATTTTTTTAACTTGTATCACAGACAATCTAAATACAAAATATAAACCGAAGATGTGTTAACCATATACTGACGTAGAAGCTTGTATTGCCAAGTCAACATCTGCCGTTATCGCATAAACAGTCTTTCTTCGTAGACTTGCTCTGGTCTATCTAGAATAAATGAAAACTGCTTTGAATAAAAAAGTACGAGTTTGAAATAAGATAATAACTAACAATAGGTATTTTCATGGAAAATATTGTCTTGAAGCAATCCTCCTTTTTGCGAATTCATTATTTTGTAAGTCTTTCTTAAAATAAAACATACAAATAGAAACCACAGACTTGAACTGCTGATATCTTTGTATTTCACAGACAGCGTGAAACATGGCATCTACGTATCTATACATAAAATCACATGGTTTAGTTCCCTGAAAGTAGTTATAATACACTGTGTGATGAGCAAGATGAAATGTTGATTGGCAGCTAGACAATTTGAACAAATGAATGGTTAACAAGTAATCGTGCGGAAGTATTTGTCGAGCGGAGTATTATCTTAAACAAGGTACCGCTTCATTATCAAGCTGAAAGAGAGCAAAACATATCCGCGTCTAACGATGCTAATTTACCACCTCCGTTGTATGAAATACTATATAGCAACAACGTCTAGATTATAAGCAGCATAATTTGAATGAATAAAAATCAGAATGATGTTGTTTTTGAGAAGATAAGAATAAGCAAATATGTATGACCTATTCACCAGCGGGATAGGACAACTTTCTCCCTGCGAACAGATCTTTTACCTTGATGCCATTCACCTAAAGTAGATTTAAATTAAATTCAGCATCGTTCCGTGACGATTATAATATTTAGATAAAAAATGTATTAATTAGCTTTAAATCAGTATCATGTTGAAGTTTCGTATTAGTTTGTTGTAATGAAAGGGATTTCTGTGCTGTAACATCACCGCTATTCCATTAATACCAACATTATTTTTACTTTTATCCACTTCCCCCTACATCCCCACCCTTTTCTTTACCACATCCCCATTTTTGCAATGATAATTGTGGGTACAACATGGCGGACGTGTTTTTCGACGTGGCAATATTTTGATGGACTTTTTGTGACTTGAACAATAAAAATGCATGCAAATATTAGCAATTATTTCGCAAAGGCAAGTGATTTGCCTACGGACAGATTTACAAATAGGTTTGAGCCCCTTTCTGATGGATTTGAGGAGCAACGTGGAAAAAGAGCTCGCCGGTCCACAGGTGGTGGGTCTTTACACGGACAACAGGTAAATGCACCTGTATTTCAACCATTTACGCATGTGAATGTGGAAGAACTGAAGAAACTGCCAAGTGACGAGAAACTAAATGCACTACTTGATGACATGTCAAATTTGGAAAAAATGAAAGTGCATTTATTTTTAACTCACCCGAACATGTGTATGTAATCCAAATTAAGAATATCGTCTTCAAAGAATTAGCATTTTTCCCTTCATAAATCATTCACATGAATAAAGTCCCTTTTCTGTTTCGCTATAATTTTTACTATATTGTTTTGAAATTATGTTCACAGAAACACTTGACACACGTTTTGTTCTATTTTAATCACTATCGAGAATGTCATTCATAAAACCCGCAGTAAGCGAGATTTTCGTGCAAAAGTACCATCGTAGTACGGTTGTAGATTTTTTTCCACGATAACTGACCGTATTTTGGCATGGTCCATTAAATCCTGTCTGCGCATGTGTATTCAATATTGCTGTGTATACCTGTATTTCAGCGAGAAACTGACACTAATTTTTCTTTTACCTTTCTCTTAACTTAACTTTTTTTTTATCTGTAATTTTAAGGCGATTAGGCTGTATTTATTTGCAAGATAATTCCATCTATCTGTACAATTAACAATATGCTTTGTTGATAACAAAATAACTGTCCCCATGTTCATTACAGAAAATTATCTTATTGTATTATTGCTAATAAAAAACGCACACTTTATTTACTTTATTCAGTTATACTGTTACACTATGTGACCTGACTTAAATAAAAGTAATTGCTGTTGTTGTTGTCGTTGTGGTTGCATCTTACATAATTAAAGTGTACTTGTTGCTGGAGTTTTTTTTAAAGTGTACTTGTTGCTGGAGTTTTAAAGCAATCTGTCTGCTATATCTTTCCCACTACTACTTGTTTCGGGCCTACTTTTCGATACGTTTGCTGTCCTCTATGCTTCCGGGAAATCTAACTTACACTAACATTCCAACAAACTGTAATAGACGATTAGAAAAATAGTAAATGAAGCCTGTATTGGGGATGATATTTTGAATAAAAGAATGTTCCATAATTTTGTTATTAAGTGGCTGTAAAACACAATAAGAATCTGAAAAATGATATGGTTGTCTTCACTGTATTTAGATATAAAATTCAGAGCTAAGTCAATAGCATTTGCATTAGCTGAAGATAGTTTTGCGTTAGTGACAAACGTAATTTTGATCGATTAAGGCAACGGCTGACGGCAACACAGCCTACCTTTAAATCGTCCTTGAAATCGGCAGTATGAATTTGGAAAAATCCTTTCATTCGATTTGATTTCTTTGAATTTGGATTTAAATATTTAAGGATAGTTTCAAGACTTTTTAAGGTTGGTTTTCATATCATCGAATTCTGTCAGTTTCAGTCACAGAATCCTTTTGGTTTTATTGATTTGATTTTGTTTTTTGTCGTATCAGGATATCTGTGCTTTAAATAATTTGATCAGCAGGAGTTTAAGTGTTTAAAGCTACCATCAAAGCATTTGGGTGCTATGGGGCACTTTATTATCAAGGACCATTTTCTCAGCTTACGGGTCGCCACACACAGTAAACGGGCGGTTACATTTTGGGGGGAGTTGTACCCCTTTGCATGGAGATACACCCGGTATTTTTTTATCTCCATAGCAAGGAGTGGCACTCCACACTGAAAGAAATGTATATATAAATGTGTTGTTGGTCACAACAACTGAGCACATGTATACATTATACTAATTAATGAAAAATAGAACAAAGAAGTGACATATATATGAGACACCATTGTCTATATTTCAGCATTTAAGATAGAAAGTAGAACAAAGTCATGCTTCAATCTGTGTTGCTTTTACTTGCTTTAGAGTGCTATATGTCATAACATAACATAAACATAACATAACATAACATCACTTTATTTAATTCTGGTTACATGTTACAGTAACATAAGAGTAGACATATACAAAGTTCAAATGAAAATAATTTTTTCACACGACATGGTACATTTTTACAAGTAAATGACTAACAACATATTTGTTTTGTTAATAGAGAATGCCCTACTGTATCATGTATAGATTTGTAAATGTCCAATACATATCTGAAACGTGATATAGGTATGGACTGCGTGGGTGGATCGATAATCTCTTCTACAAATAAAGATGTGCATCAGACCTCGATTGCGTCGTCAACTGTGTACTATAATATAATCAATTGCACGTGAATTTCACAAAAAAAAAAAGAGAATAAAAAAAACGAAAATGTCAATAAAAGCAATGTTTGAATCACCTTCTTGCAGGAAATGAGCTGATATAAGCTTTTTGCGCGTGTTTCTTGCAGAGTTTGTTTATGAAGTAATTAGGGTCATCGCATTGTCTATCGTCTAATACGTATCCGTAATCGTTTATCGTCTAGATCAATGAGCACACTGTTAGTCTACCAAGTGTTTAAAACATTAGCATATCGCGTGCTTAGTTTCAATGAAGATGTATAACCTGTAGATTCTGATTTTTTTAACAAAGTTGTCAACTGTCATTTATTTTAACAAAAGACTAACATAGTTTCGTTTCTCCTCTTATAAGAAGTGTCTTGTATATTGTTTTTATTAAAATATTTTGAAGAATAGCCAGTTTTAACATTAATGATGTATCTTAAAATATGTCATATTTGTTAAGTATTATAGGATGGATGAGACCTAAATAAATGAACAACAAAATAATTAACAGAAGAATGAAGAGTTGAATGCAAAGAGAATGAAAGAAATAACCCCACCCCCATCTCCTTTAGAAGCCTCGTTTTGAGAAACACTAAGTTAACAAATATCATTTAAATTTGTAAATTGAACATTGTTATTTGATGTTGAAAGAAAACAAATAATTATGTTGACTGAGTGAATGGAACAATTTCCAAAAGTTCAATTTAATTAACGTTAACGATCGGCCATCAGAGATACAATAATTTAGTTATTGTTCTATATTTGTATATCACATCGGACAAAATTTACAGAACCACGATTGCTTCTTTGAGCAGATGGAAAATACAAACATAATAAGAAATTGTTAGCCTACACTGTATTCATTGTGGACAAATATGCTAGAAATGTCATTATGACTGACAGTTCTCACACTTATAAAAGGATTGTCGGTTGTTTCGGCGCCTATAAAAACTAATTTGGCTCGAAGGGAGAAAAATACCATCTATATCGTCTACCGTGTTAATGTACTTCGCTGAAATACCTTTCTTAATGTTTGGTTGTAAAGTCTGTAATAGAGGTAATCAATTTTGTCCTTTCATTTGTCACTTACCTCAAGTCTAATGCTTAAGCCGGTTATGAAATCATTTTAATATGATAAGATTTTTGGCCATACTAGTATGTATTTCCCTTCAACGTTGTCGTTTTGAAATATCTTCTCTTGGTGCCGAATATAAGCGTCAGTTATGGTTATATAATACATTTCAGTTTCTAGCCACTTTTAATTATATATATGCATCGGCCCCAAAAAGCACCGAAATATAATCTGACAACTGGCAATTTGACTAAACTGAAGGTATTTTCATCTCTTTAACGAAACATAAACTTTTTGACAATCTGGATTTTAAGGAGAAACCAATTGTGTTCAGTTCTATTGCAAGAGACTATTTTCATTTCTGCAAACAGCAACCTCTTATCTGATGTAACCAGGCTTGTTTTAACCGAAGACACGAGGAGACCTTATAAGGCACATTCTCAGAAAAGTTAAAAACAGGATAAAGCTTCAGATTTAGTTAGTTATAATAGCTAGACATACACCTGATCGGACCCTGTTACATATTCTATTTTCGTCAACTCATTTGTCATTTTTGTTTCCAAGTGTAAAAAGATCATCAAATATATCAAAATAAATGATGCAACATACTTCCTAAAATATGGAAATTGTAGAGCCAAATAGCGATATGAATAACAAAATAATAATAATAATATTAATAATAATAACAACAACAACTGAATACCAGCTTTAACATTTTTAACCCACAATTAATTAAACCTGAATATAATAGCATGCTTCGTCTTTTAATAAATCTAATCTAAAAAGATTCAAAACATTAATAGACAGGTACGTTTCAAAACTTAACAACGTGGTTAGATTCCTGTTAATTGTTTCACATGCCGGTGTTGTCTGAACAATAATCATAATAAAAACGTGTTGTATTTTGAAGAAGAAGCATCTATTTCCTTTATATATTCATGTAGGTATTTGAAACTAATTTCATTTTTTAACCAGCAACATTTAACATGTGTGTACATTTAACTTGTAAATAACATTTTTGCCTTAATAACGATAATGTTTTAAGTAAATGCCTTGTTTTTCCCCCTCAAGTTGGATTAAAGAAAACAACCAACAACGGTTAACTTGCGTTTAATGGTAAAAAACAACATCAAAAGTCAAAACAATATTCACAAATTTTATTATATTAGTGTTCAAACATGCAAAATTGCTATGAAATTATTATATAGTGAACTCAGCTCAGCCAAAGTCTGGAAATGTCAACTGAAAAGCTCAGTTTTTATTCCAGATGCATGGTGTTTAATACGTTATTGCACCTTTTTGGCGTTTGCCTTACATATTTTTACGAATAAGATTGAAAGGCCCGACAATTGACCTCGAGATCAATTACAAATTTGAGCCGAACTTTTGTAACAAAAACAGTTTACTATTCAAAATTTTTGGCAGATGCACCTCTAGCAGCTTCAGCAGAATAATATTCCTCGTAACAAAATCATAATTCCATGCCACGTGATACCAACCATACATAAAATTAAAGTTTTAAAATAAAATAACTAGCATATGTTTCAAGTGTCTTGCTTCCGGCAGTCGAGTCATTAGTTTTGAACCTAATTATCTGATGGTTTGACTCTAATAATTGCTTCGAGGTATTGGATTTGTATGTTTGATGGTCTACATGGAAAGATGAAATTTACTGTACATGTCGTGTTTCTTAGGAAGCGATTTTTCGCTTCCTTCATAAAGCATTTAAAAACCAGATATTAGACCTAGATTTCAGCCCTGGGTTATTTGGTTATCATTCATTCACAAGTTGACATCTCATATATTTCTTATCTTACTTACTTTAAATAGAGTGTGTTAGTAAAATTTGCCTTTAATTAAGAAGTAAACATGTTTGAATTTTTACTCATCATCTGTGTCACCATATTTGGGATGACTACAGCTGAAACAGGTCGGTTTGAGTTATTACATTGCGTAATTTATTTCAGTTTTCAAGTAGTCATAAAATTTCGACTTGTGCAGGAAACAAGACAGTAATACAAACGATACTGTATATTGTAAAGTTAACATGTTACCGAAACAATATATCAAAATACGTAAGGAGAGAGTTTCGAATAAGCTTAGCTTTCTACTCAATACTTCATGCCTTAATAATGAAGCGTTTCATGTTGTTAATGTATATATAAGAATAAAGTATTGTTTAAACCAAGACAGTAATATTTTAAAGAGAAAATGCCCATCTTATATATGGAACGCAGTCTGATTTTCAACAAGGTTTATATGCTATCTTTTTTCAGAAAGCGAATTTCAAACAGCTTTACTTAAAAGACTTGAAGCAACTGAAAGCCTAGTTCGGGATCTTCTTCAAGAGGTGAACAAAGTGAAATCTCAAGACAAGATTCAACGAAGCCAGATTGCTCACATGGAAAAGCAACTTCGTGCCCAGCAGCAACGAAGCTCTCAACTAGAAACTCTAATGAGGAGCTTTAAAGTTTCTGGCAAAGAGGAGAGTTCCGATAAAACAGACTGGTCTCCTGTTCTACCATCCAAGAAGCATTCTCTCCCTACAGACAATGGCAGGTTTAAATTTTCAAGATTACTTTGAGACAGGAAAATTATTAACATGTTTATATTATATTACATGTACCTGTTCTCAGTATATCAATTAATAAAAAATCAACTCTCTTGTATCTACGAAAAATGTTGTACTATTCGATTTTATTATACTTTGTGAATTTGATTTGCATTAATTCAAGTAGTGATAGATATACTTTCAAAACGTACACACATATATGAGATAGAATCAAATGTCACTTGCTGAAGTCGGAGTAAATTTTTGCATGTTTATTGCTTATAATTTTGCTTAATATCCTTTAAATGACCATTTTCAGTCATCATTTACTGAAATATCAAATGTGAAAAACAATATATTTTTCTTTTTGTAGGTTCATCAATGCAAAGAATACGGAGAGTAGAAAATGAAACTCCTGTTGCATTCTTTGCTAAGATGGTAAATCATCTTGAGCATGGTGGTGTACATCAGACCGTTATATTTGACAGCGTCGTTACAAACGTAGGAAACGCTTACTACAGCCACATTGGCACGTTCATAGCTCCCTTACCTGGAACGTACGTTTTCTCAACAACGCTGGTGTCACGCCATTTCAACGGTGCACATGCACAATTCGTAAAAAACGGAACTGCTCTGACAACTATGTACGTAAGCGCTGGACAAACTGGGGATGATACGACTAGCCAAACTATTGTTCTTCAGCTTGAGAAAGGCGAAGATGTTTCAGTCCAAAATCTCGACTCGGACAAATCCTTTTACGGAGACAGTCACAGCATTTTTTCGGGATTCTTATTGGAGGAGGATTACTCAAGCTCTGTTATTGTGGGAAAATAAGGCCAAAAGAACATTACAAGAAAATAAGTCATGCTATATTCAAAATTTTCAGTTTTTACAGATCTTGAACTTATATACATTGTTAAATGCATAACGGAATGTGATAACCATGTTGTAAATGTGTAACATTTTCATTCGAAATGAGTTTTTAGCTTGTAGCATGAAAACAACTAACAGTATTTTTAAAGAAATCTGAAGTTGAGCACATACGCCAGTTATTGTATGGGAAACATGTTACTAAGTTTAATAAGTTTATTCTGTTTTTATAATTTTAAGTTAGGACATTAACATTGGGTTAAATACATGATACATAAAATCGAAGATTGCTAGTTCTTCCTTCGTCTTTAAGTGTTCCACTCCTCAAATGTCAGATAAGCGACATGAGTGAATATAGTACAATTGTCACCTAAGTGATTCTTAATATAACCACAGTATGTACCAACTGGGACATAACGTTATCAAGTGACATTTTTGTGTTTGACCTCTATTTTAATTACATCGAACATAGAATGATCTCTTTTTTTGTTGTGAAAGACACATTTCTCTTTCCAGTTACACGATGAGGCGAGAAAGTCATCAAAACCTTAAAACATATGAACATGAAGTTTCTACCGCATAGTGTTAAATTACTTTCGCAACATCTGCCTAAAATAGCAAGCACCACAAATACTGGCGACGGTTGTTGCATTTTCAATGTTTATTTTGTACAAAGTAGACATAGCTTGTTCTGTACTCTTTTTCGGAAATTTTGTTACTGAATTTAACTAGATGCAAGGCTTTGTAAGGGCACACGACGTGATCCCTACAGAGGTGATCTATTAAATAAAAACTGAAGTCTACTCAACAAGATTTATTGAGACGACTCTTACTGTTTCGAGCCGATTTGGAAATTACCGAAACTCCATAATATGGCAATTTCAGGTCATGAATAAGAAATTTTAAAAATATCTAAATCTGAAACTGATTATTTAATCATTCTGTCCAGCGATTAAGGATAATTCAGGAATACAGAAATATCATGAGGATTAAGTGTAACAAAATAAAAAAGTGGAAAACCACAGGTCGTCCAAGTCTTGAATGTGGTTTAACTTGCGAGCAATATTAAGCAACTGACAACATTTGACTAATTTGATAAATTCTTATGCAAACTCATACAAGATACTTGACGATTAGACTAACATTGCATCCAAAAACATTCACAGCTTATATAAACGTGTACTAGTGCAAACTCAGTAAGACTTAGTAAGGAAATTACTATGAATAAAACAAAGTATTGGGAATATAAATATGTATACTTTAAGAGTTGAAATAATCTTAGCTTTATTTATCTACTGTTGTTTTGTCCAAATCAATTAAGTCACCATTTTAACACATATTAATACCGCATTCCTGTACACAGCATCGCACGTGCTCTTGACCAACGGCGATCAATGGGTAAAAATATATTGCAAAGTGGCTGGTATTTATATACATCAAAACATCTTTCGTGTCCAGATGTTCTATCAAGATTATTCGCTCTTCCACTGAATCAGTCGCTACTAAGCACATGCCCATAATAGCAATTTATGTAACAATTGCTGAAACCAGCTTGATGTATAACTATCGAAAAATAGCAATGGCGGTCCCACTGTCTTTCAAGCATGATGTCGACAACTAACTGCGATATTTCACTTGACGATTGTATGAAGCAGTCATGTGCTAATGTGCAAGCAAAAAAGCGATCGGTCACCAGTAGCACACTGCTTTCGTTCTCTATAACGTCGGACAAAATATCACTTCAAAATTGCTCGAGCAGACGGATCAATACACTCAGACAAAATAAGAAAGTTCAAGCTAGATTGTGTTTATTGTTGATAAATACAAAAATGTATGTCGTAAATGTCGTCGCGTATGACTGTTCTTATATTAATAAAAAGAATTATGAGTTACGTTTTGCGCCTAACTGGAAGAAAATACCATTAGTATTATTCACATATCACACTCTAAAAGATCATGAAAATGCTAAAAGGCAACATAATTACTTATAACCTAAAAATCACCTCACCGCGACTGGTCATAAATTACAAAATACTATCTATACTGCAATAGGGTACAATAAAAACAAATATAAGTCAACTGACTCTTCATTTAAGCAGAATCCAAGCAGAATCTAAGAGGATGAACATTGCTATTTTCAAAATTAGGCCAGTAACTTCGCATTATCACTGTATCTTCTTAAACTAACTTTTATCTCAGTTGCTTCTAAGTATCTCTCATACATTAACAACCATTTAGGTCCCCTCCTTCATCTTCATACCCCGCCCCTAACACCACCCTACCTTCCAATGTCCTCCCCTAAGGTTATTTTGTTTTGACTTTGGACTTTCCTCATACTCTGTCATATTTTAAATCGTTTCTTGGAATCCCTCATCCCCCGACCATAACACCCACTTCCACCCCAGCCCGCCCCCCAAAACAAATATCTTATATCTAATATTGTCTCTTAATATCCCTCCCCCCCCCCCCCCCCCCCACCCCTTCCTATCATGCCTCCACTTTATTCTGTTTAATTAGTTAATAACTAATCAGATGTCTAATAATGTTTATTTTTATTCCTCCTATTTTTCCGTCATAATGTTCCATAACACCCCTCTTTTTCTCCCACACTCACGCATATAATAAGTTTATTTTAATAAAAATTTATTTCTGCTCTACTTTTACAAAATGTCAAGTCTTGTGCATGAACATTATTCAATAAGGCTTCCAATTATGGTCTAAGAAACAAATGTAATGCTGTTTGTTTTATTCATTAACTGTATAGTTTTGTGCAAAAGTAACATTTCCAGTTCTCTGGGGTAAAACTCCTTGAGAAATAATTGTTGAGGATTCTTCTTTAAGCAGAAAATATTAAAATATTGGAGCATTATACTTAAAATATATAGCATCATCAGTCCCGTGTAAACTACCTTAAACAGAACTGGTTTGCCAACGCAACCATTAAAAGTAAACAGAATTTCTCTATATTTACCACATTTGAAACTATACAGTATGATGCTTTTCATATTGTTTGGAAGATCAATTGTACCAAGAGTAATGGTAGCTGTTACTATAGTCCTTTTAAAAATGGAAACTGTGAAGAGAATTCTAGATAAAAAAATCATAATCGAGCCGCGCCATGAGAAAACCAACATAGTGGGTTTGCGACCAGCATAGATCCAGACCAGCCTGCGCATCTGCGCAGTCTGGTCAGGATCCATGCTGTTCGCTAACAGTTTCTCCAATTCCAATAGGCTTTAAAAGCGAACAGCATGGATCCTGACCAGACTGCGCGGATGCGCAGGCTGGTCTGGATCCATGCTGGTCGCACACCCACTATGTTGGTTTTCTCATGGCGCGGCTGAAATATCTCTATAATAGTAGTTATAAAAATTTACTATACGTTGTCTCTATATTCTTTCTATCGAAAAATTACAAAACCATGTAGTGGACTATGTTCAATGCATTTATAAATGTTACGTACACAGCTTCCTTAAGAATTTAAATACATATCCACACAATAATTGATAGGCAGTTTGCATACCTGATTTAGCTATATTGAATAAATATTTTACTTCAAACTCATGACTACCATTCTGCTAATTGATATGTTTATCAAATTTTTCTTAACGTTTCCTCTAGATTTCTAAGTATAGTCAAATCTTAGAAAATGCTTATATGCAAAATCACAATTGTTAGGTACTGGGAAACTTACCCACATGCAAATGTTTTCTGACGCTGACGCCAACGACAAAAGGGTAACA
The DNA here is from genome assembly GCF_021730395.1 of Mercenaria mercenaria. Lineage (NCBI taxonomy): Eukaryota > Metazoa > Mollusca > Bivalvia > Venerida > Veneridae > Mercenaria > Mercenaria mercenaria. The sequence goes on from NC_069368.1 coordinate 56,164,337, forward strand.
GGAAACGCTCTTATATATTTGAAACAAATCATTTGGTCGATCTAAACAGCAACGTTTGTTTTTCGTCATGGCGAATTGCGCCGACACAGTTAGTATATAAAACAGACAGACGTTCTTTTCATTTCGCACTTATAGCCTTTCTATGGTAACCATTTATCGGTGCCAAATAAATAGTTCATAGTTCTTTTTCGTTGTCTTGCTACAGATTTGCTACATACATAGCAATAAAAATAACGATGAAGTCATGTACTATTTATATTTGATTTATTGCGTATATATTACGCTGAACAATAAAATTGAGACCGTCATTTGAATAAATTGTACTCATTATCGTGTCCTTATTTGGCCATGTTGTTATTATCCCGAATATTTGAAAAACATTATCTTTCAGTTTGTATATTCAATAAACTCAGTTATGTTATAACGTTATAACGATAGTGCACCGGGGATGGATGATTGGGTGCTACCTATAAGTAACACATATGACGTTCTTGTAAACATCGATTAATTTCAAAGGAGACAAGTTTTGATGAGTTATGGATTTTGAAGTATGTTACTTCGATTTATTTATTTTTTGATAAAAATGCAAATATAGACGATCATTTTATTTAGCTGAAATTGATTTCTTTCTGTAAATTATTAATTTATGTCACTTTTTAACTTGAAGGCTCCATATGTTTAGGGAATAATATGGAACTGCTTTTAACAAGATTCCTTTAGGTATTACACCAAGAAAGTTCACATAGAGACATAAATATTCATAGCTTTCAGATAAAATGCTGCCTGTTCAATAGGGCTATCATTAATGTACTTCTTTTACTCAGACCTTAACATATATCTCAAATTTCAAATTACAACAGAAGTATAAAATCAATTTAATATTGAAGCAAAATTTAAAGTTTTGTAGTTTGTAGCACAACTTCTCTATATGCGGCTAAAGAACTGATATTTATTTCCATTTATTAAGAGCAATCAAAGTAACACAATCATTATTTTACAGAGCTACCAGACCCCTAAACCTTAAGATTGCACATATTCCTAAAATGTACACAATATCGATACCACACTACCGTATCGAATTCTATAAATCAAATGGACACCTTCACGTCAACACTTCTTTACTTTAAGATATCAGACAGGAAATCGAAGAGTTGCATTCTATGTATATTTTCGTACAATTATTGCATCATCACTCGACGTATACAATATATATTATTTTTCAACTCAGTATACTCCAAAGTACTTGAAATACATCTTGAATCATTCTATGGACAGGGTTCTTCACTCAAGTTTTGCAACGACGAACAGAGAGGTAAACTTACTAAAATGTTTTGTTCTACGGTAACATCATATTTAATCAGAACTCGTGATACAATACGATTAATGTTCGAAAAGAAACGCATTCAGTCGCATTAATTAGATATAGGGTTGGAACACAATTTTGAATTATATATAGGAAAATTTTCACCGGGATCAGGCAATAAATAGCTACTTAAAATAGAAAAATTGGAAAACCACTGGTCGCTAAACAGGACATAAAAGAAAATGTTGAAAGGTCTGTTCATAGACGGTAGTGGAAGCGCCTTTTGTTGCCATAGCGGGTCGTATGGATAAAACTAATCAGGAAAATTTTACACAGGTACGTAACTTTGAAACATGATGGGCATTAAGAGGGGGTGTGTAAAATTAACTTGTTAAAAATCTTGAATGTTGCAACTTTACGTTGACCGTTTTTTTTTCTTTTGTTTTTATTCTCTTTGTCTATTAGTTTTACTTTGTCTGTGTGTTTAGTGAACATATAATTCATGTACATATCCATATACACACTGCAGTAATGTTATGGTTTGTTTCGTACTGACTTAGTTTAGCTCTATGTTTATGAAAGATTTAAGCTTATTTACTCTCGACAGCGCTTCATTTAAAACCTAATACTGGTGTCATATGAGACGCCATGATCGTGACACAATGGGCTCGAACCCACGATCCCAGGGTTAAGCGGCCAACACCTTAACCGCTAGAACCCCGCACCCCCACTTGGAGCTGTTATGGATTGCAGATTGTGGTTATGCCTTTTGGATAAGTATCATCAGCATATAAGTATTTGTTGAGATCAGAACATGTTCATGTATCGAGATAGACAATATAAATATCTAAAATGCTCTCTCTCTCTCTGTCTCTCTCTCGCATGCATGCACGCACGCATACACGCACGTTTGGTAGCCCCTCTTTATTTATTTATTTATTTAATTTTGAGTTCGTCCTTTTATATATTTATCTTTCCTTGGTGTACTGCCACGGCTATATTATACTCATGGTATCTATGGGATGGGTTCCTTTAAATATGGGACAACGAAAAGAAAGTTGGCAGACTGTTATAATTGATTTAATGTTTCTCTTTTGTATCAAGATCACGATAATACAGATGTTAAATAGGGATACTTTTGTATCGGTATCCTGGAAATAAAAATAATTCAATTATATTAACTATTTAACAAATTATTCAAATGTCAAAATTACAACGCGATATGACAGATGACAGCTGTCAAATATGTAAACAAACATTGACCACCTGATAAAATCAGTCATACTTAGCATTATTGCATTACAGGTAAAATATAATGTGTTTACAAATAGCGATCATACAATTATGTACTGACAATAAAAGAATATAGAAATCAAATTATTTACCTGGAAATGTATAAGTTCCAGTTGAAATACAAAAATGCACAAAATATATGAGCGGCTTAAAATGCAACAGACAGCTTGAAAATTGACTTAAAAAGTGACCAGTGCAGTGATTGGTTGTTATGATCACGTGCATACGTTTTATATAGGTTCATTTATAGGATTCATATTGGAGAATTATTGATGTATTTCCCTTGAACTAAAAAAGAAAGTTTTGGAACTATGGAACGCCATAAGTGTCATAAGTCTGACAACGCACAACTAAAAACAACGGAGTATTATTGGCAGCTCATTTAATTTCACTCTATGACACACGCACAAACACACCAGTTTGAATTAACTTTATAAACACAAAATAAAGCTCCCTGAGACGTAAATGAAACTCTTCAAATACCACTTCAAAAACGTCTTAACCGCTTGTAAACACATTTTTAGACACAACAACTGTATAATTAAAGGAAAATCACTCGAGAATTGAAGACTTCTAGCCTATTGCTTATTGAATCCCTGTAGGGAAAAACAAGTATACAGGTCTACTAATGACACACTTTTGTGTCTATTTTTCTCACACTCCTGTATATCTATCAGTATAATTCCCTGACAAAAATGCCGCTGTAGGCCATTGACTTGAAATTGCTGTCTCTGAAAGATCTTCACATAACCTAACATTTTAAAAACAGTTTGAGAATTTCTGCCAACACTAAGTTTATGAAATATGAAATGTGCTACCAGTTTTTTACACGTAAGAGGAAACCGATTATTTATTATGTGACTTCTTTTTTGAAAGACGATTAATTAGTGGTGTACTCCGTAACATTATCCAACCTAAGTCTGTCCCTTTTTATATTTTGAGTTGACGTAAAACCTATTTAATACTTCTTATTTTCCAAGTTATGTTTCTTAAAGGTAATTTCATATCATTGTAAAAAGAAAATGTCGACATTTTTTAACAAATGCTCCTAATAAAATAGGCACACGATTTGGCTATAAATCTAGAAAGAAAGATAACATGCAAGTGACGACAATATGCACTTCATACTGATGATGTATTCCAAGTTCCATTCCAATTGAACTAGAGGAAACTTTAGAAGGAGTAGAGTACACAATATTCTGATTCAATAGTTTAAGTTCAAAAGGGCCATTACACCAGAAAAAAATACTGGACAGAAGTCTAAGAAATATAGTTATGTTGATGATACACACGGTCCTTTTCAACTAAGTTGTAAGAAACTGTAGGAGGAATAGAGATATTTCAATGTTTAATGGTCTTAGATTGTTAAAATAGTTCAAAGTAAAAAAAGTGCCATAGCTCCTGAGGTAAGGGTTTGATATGACAGTCTCAACGCGCATCTCTACGTTATGTTGATTAAGTATCCCTAGTTCCATTTCCGTTGTATCGAAACTGTAAGAGGGGTAAATTGCAGCATGACCTAATGATCTAATATCTGTCAATTTCATGTATGTATATACAATATTTGCTATATATACAATATGTTTCAACATAAAGGTTCCGGTTTAAGTGCGCATACGGACAAATCGTTAGTTATTATCTTCTGTTATTACCTTCTTTTAACATCAATTTATATGATATGTTTTTGTGTTCAGATTATAGAGAGTTAGCTGAATTACGTACGTGTTTCTGCTTTTTCATAATTCTATGCGTGATGTCCGTGGTTTAAGCCAGATAGATTAATTAATCCTAATAGACATAGCGTTTCATTCTAAGTTTATTTCGCTCAGACGAAATAATTCATGATATATCCTATGCACAGTAATAGAACTAAATCAGGAGTGGATTTCTGAAGATGCACTTTGTAACAAAGTGCATTTTATTCATCTTGCACATAAGAACACAGGTTCTTTCAACATGATTGCGCAAAAACTTGCGTCCAGTCCCTTTAAATTGCATATTGTTAGTTTTTTAGTAAGGTTACACCAATTGTTTTTATCGTGTATTAAGTGTAAACATTTCATTGATAACATACCATCCAGTAATCACGTGAATTCTAGTTTATTCTAAAAGCAGTTTTTTTATCAGTTTTATCAAATATCAGGAAAACTTACAAAGTTTCAATTTTCAAATGAAGCCTTTTGAATGTTTCAGAAGTGTAGTTAATGATACGTAACATTTTTCGCAATCTGTAGTAAGAAGCTGGTTAATGTAATCGACTATAAAATACAAACCACTCACAAATGTCAAAAATAAATCCCTGAAACGGCGTCCTTTTTAAGGTACATTTTCAGTACTTTGTTTAAGTATCTATGAATTTTCAGTTGTAAAAAAATAAATCAAGTCAAATACACATAGACGGGCGTGAAGTCTGAATAATGACAAACCTTCTATCAAGTTCACGGATCTCATCAAACGTGACGCACAAATGTAATTTCTAGTCAAGGACATATGGCAACTAAAATAATATACTAATTTACTGCGCGTCATTAAAATGCGAACTCAATAAATATTCATTATACAACATTACGTGACAGCTGAGATTGAAATCATATAGCCTTGTTCTACTGGGCACAAACAGAAAATAAAGCAGAATCAGCAGAACATCATTTCATACCGTAAAACAGAAATGACATTAAAAAAGATCTAGTCAAGTTTATGAGACACTTAATTGAACATTCTGGCAAGATCATTACACAGAACATTGAATTTGTAACTGCCATTTCCTATTCTGTCTCATTCCTTATCTGCAGATCAAATGTAATACATGCCATTATTTTATTCTAGGTACAAATTATTATTTTGTTTGTTGTGTTTAACGTAACACCGAGCCAGTTATAGGTCTTATGGCGACTTTCCAGCTTTAGAAGATGCAGGAAAACACCAGGTGTCTCTCCGCACAATATTTCATCACGAGCAGGTACCTGGTAGAACCACTGCCCTTTCGTTAGTCAGCTTGATGGCTACCTCAGATGAAGATTTCAAAGTCCCTATGTAAGGCTCGGACCCACATCGGTGAGGGGCAAGTGATGCGAAGTCAGAGACCTTAACCACTCGGCCATGGGGGCCCTGGCTACAAAGTATGAAGTTATATACACACTATGTATAGCGTAATTTTGAATTCATTGACCATTTTAGACAACAGCAAGAATATGCTCCATGAAATGAAACGTGTTTTAAGCATATACTTTTCCTGCGCCATAACTAATGAACATTAGTCACCGGTAGAAACCGGCGACTAATTTGGTATGCTTTAGGATTCTTTAGCTGATAAGTTATAAAAATGTGACAATCAAAAATGATGTTGTAAATAAAAGAAAAATAAGGCACTTAATAAAAGAATAAGAAGCTGAAAATTGCATAAGATTTTTATGATTTCAAAAGATAGCTTTTTAGGAAAAATGAAAAATGTATAAAGACCTTATCCCTATAAGAATATCATTAAATTCAAGTTAATGCAGGTAGTGTTATCTCTTTACTGCCCCTGTCAAATAAGAGGTCTCCTCTAAAGTGCTGCATGCCTGAGAGATTATTTACGGTACACTTTTAATGGAAGATTTTGTGAAATGTGTATTGAATAAACTGACCTTATCTTTGTTGTAGAAGTAATTATGTTAACAGTTTATATAGATCAAGTATCAGTAACATTTTTACTCTATTTCCGAGAAACAATGTGGTTAGTTATTATTATTGTGTACCACTTTGTAATGGGTTTGAAGGAGGGTAGCTGTGAAGAAAGGAGGGCAAATTATGGGATCCATCAAAACATGATGTTGTTTGGTATAGGCATTTCAAACCAGAAGACTACACAACAAGTGAAAAAAATAAGTACACATTTTCTGAATTCATTGCATTATAGCATAATTTGATCAAATATATTTAGTCTTAGATTCATTGATGTACTAGTTTTCTTGATATTTAATTCTGACACTTGTTTACAAAAATATTCCTGATTAATTAATGTTCAGACAAAAGAATGTGTTTAAAGAATGGAGTAGTTCCGTTTGTCTTCTTTTAAAGGATGTCCACAAGCTCACTTGAGAAATTGGAATAAGACGGATAGCGAGGGTTGAACAAAGGCCTACCAAAACATTTGCAGAAAGCTTACATCAAAATCCGGATTCATTGAAAATACCGGATGTTCAGATGGAAGTAGAAATGTCCAGTGAAACAATGTCAGAGGAAGTTTTGAGCCCCGCAACAATAAATGTTGCCATTCAATGTGAACTGTCAGTAGACTTTGAAGCACCTTTTTTCAGTTGAAAACTTTAGAAAGAATCCAACTGCTATGAAAGTACACTTGTTTCGAGAATAACGAGTACTTCAGGAAGCTTTACACATGCTTAGAACCTGTAGTTGACCACCTTAATAAAAAGTATAAACTGAAGCCATGTGATCAACTTTAATGAAATTGCGTCAGAACAAAGAATTTTAAGGCTATAAAAGTTTTTCAGATGCTTAACCATTCTGACGTATTTCCCTGACTTTTCAGGTGAACTTTGCTACAGATAAGGTAGCACAAAGAAGAAAGTGCAGTGACCAGCTTTAAAAGGGACAAGGCTTATCATGTTGTGTGCGTCATTTCCTCTTGCAATAAAACTTTTGATAATTTAGTATTTAAATAAGAAAACAAGTAAATAAGTAAGTAAATATTTCATTATTATATAATAATGACATGTGTAAAACGTTTCACAGAGGACCTATAAATCGCCTAGTACACAAATATAAACAATATTATATCATATGGAATTAAAATTATACTATATACAAATTTAAATCTTTTCAAAATCGTACATCAATTTATAAATGTTAGTCAACACAAATGATTTTAATATATAATCGTTTGAATTTGAAATAGTATTTAGTCACTAATTATACATTGTATTGCTTCTTATCAAACAATCAGAAGATACTTGGCTACTTTCTTGGAAAGTTAATGACAATATATTGCAGTTTAATAACTTATGGTCGGAAATGGCAATACGTGTTGAATATGTACAAGCTGCTGATTTTTTTCTTTTACAAAATCGACATGTCTTTACAACAGTCAACTGAATGATAAAATACTTGTAAAATTAGTTAGTCCCCTACTGGTTGAAAACCAGTTTCGGGGACTATAGGAATGCACTTTTCCGTCCGTCAATCCGTCATTCCGTCCGTCTTTCCGTCCGTCCGTTCGCAATTTCGTGTCCGGTCCATATTTTTGTCATTCATAAAGGGATTTTAATATTACTTGGCACAAATGTTTCCCATGATGAGACAACGTGTCATGCGCAAGACCCGGATCCCTGGCTCAAAGGTCAAGGTCACGATTGGAGGTCAAATGTCAACAGGGCTTTTTTCCTGTCCGGTCCATAACTCTGCCATCCATGAAGGGATTTTAATATTACTTGGCACAAATTTACCTCATAATAAGACAATATGTCATACACAACGTTCAGATCCCTAGCTTAAAGGTCAAGGTCACACTTGGCAGTCAAATGTTTACATGGCATGAACAGGGTATGTTTCGTGTCCGGTCCATAACTCATTCATGAAGGGATTTTAATACTAGTTGGCACAAATATTCCCCATGATCAGACAACGTGTCGTGCGCAAAACCCGGAGCTCTAGCTCAAAGGTCAAGATCACAATTGGAGGTCAAATGTCAACAGGGCTTTATTCCTGTCCGTTCAATAACTGTCATCCACGAAGGGATTGCAATATTACTTGGCATAAATGTTCCCCATGATGAGATGACGTGTCACGTGCAACACCCAGAACCCTAGCTTAAAGGTCAAGGTCACAATTGGAGAACAAATGTCAATAGGTATTTTTTCTTGTCCGGTCTATAACTTTGTCAAGCAAAAAGGATTTAAATATCAGTTGACACAAATATTCCCCTAGATGAGACAACGTGTCGTGCGCAAAACCCGGGCCCATAGATGAAAGGTCAAGGTCACACTTGGAAGTCAAGGGCCAAAACGGCTTTTTTCCTGTCCAGTCTGTAACTCAACAATCCTTAAAGGGATTTTAATATTACTTGGCAAAAATGTTCACCACCATGAGACGGAGTGTCATGCGCAAGAACCAGGTCCCTAGGTCTAAGGTCAAGGTCATACTTAGAGGTGAAAGGTCAAATTCAAGAATGACTTTGTCCGGAGCATTTCTTCTTCATGCATGGAGGGATTTTGATGTAACTTGACACAAATGTTCATCACCATGCATGTTATATCTAATTTTTAGGTATATTTTGACATATCTCTACCTGGTAAATAGTTTTATGTGTGGACTCATATTATATAGATTTTTTTAGGATTACTTTCCCTTTGTTGTTACTATAAATAACAATAGAAAAAAATAGGTGCCTTCCAGTAGAGGAAAAAATATAAAGCGACATAGGTACCAAAACATTTTCTCTATGGTCAAAGGAACTTATCAGTATTACATGCTCGTTTGAGAAACAAATGCAGCAATTTAAATGATGACTTGTTCAGAAATCACCTAAGAGAAGATTCTTACTTTCAGTGTGGTTCGAATATTGAAAAGGCTGAACATTATTTTTTCCACTGTAAGTTTTTTAAGGAAAGAGAATTACTCTATTCCGCGAAACAAGACCATATCATCCAATGAATATTAACCTTCTACTATCTGGCCGCGAAAACCTACGATACGAGGACAACTTAGTTATTTTTGAAGCTGTTCAAAACTTTATCAAACTAACAAAACGTTTTAATACAGAATGATCTAACTTATCCCAATGTAACACAAATTAAGTGTTCCGAGTACTTATAACAACAAACCCTGTAGCTCACTATCAATACTAGGCGGAATTCAGTAACTTGGGCACGAGGCCGTGGATAGTGACCGGTAGGCGAATGAGATCTCAGTACCTTTTTCTTCAGTATACCAGTAGTTTCACTTTATAAATTTTACTTTTTTCTCAGTTTACATTCTCAAATATGTACCTTTCAAACTTATATTAAATGACAAATGACATTTAATTATTACTGCATATACATGTAAATAATTTCTGTGTCGCCATTCTAGTATTTTTCTGTAATTTTCACTGCTGGGAAGGGCTTAGTGTAATGTTGTTAGAACTTGTTGCCCAACCCATTTGCCTTTGTATTTTTGTAATTCTATGTATCTATTTGCATGTATATATGAGCAATAAAATATGGTTAAATCAGTAGGGGACTTGTTATATTTTAAATAACAGTTTATTATATAAAAATAAATAAAAAGAAGCTAGTTTTATAATACTAAGATAACGATAAATTATGATATACATCATTGACGTAATTTGTGAGAAAAGTGTGGCTGAAGTAGTAAAAGTGTTTTAATTTATAACTACGCCGTTTTATTCCTTTTAAGATTTTTCAATAAGAATTTATCAAAATATGAATGTGATACTAAGTATTTGACGTACTTTTGAATTAAATGACACGCGTTAGAATATTTGTCTGTTTGTCTCAATATTTTAACTCAGTGTGCCGTTAAATCGACTGCTTTATAAATATTTGTATATATTCAAATTTCTTTTAAACAAAGGACTTTATATCTAGGAATTGAACGAATTACAGTCGATTGTAGACATTCGACCGTATTGACAGTAAACAAAGGACTTTATATCTAGGAATTGAACGAATTACAGTCGATTGTAGACATTCGACCGATTGACAGTGAATGCTAATAACGTTGTTTCATGCCGGAAAATAGTTTATTTGTAGCTGGTATTTCCCAACGATTAAAACTCAGTCAAAATTGGTATATTCATAGTTCAAATTAGGTACAAAGCTCGCCATTTTAAAGGCACATCTGACAGTTTCCTATATGTAGTTAGGCAAAACTTTTCCTACGGACATAATTTCTTTAAACTTTGTGTACGGACTGAGAATCAAGTTTAAAACGGAAATATGCATTAAAAATCATAGGTACAGGTGCTTGATCTTGAATTATCTGCCCTTGAAAATCAGAAAATACTAAAAAATCCAATTTTCAAGGGCAGATCATTCAAGATTAAGACAAGGAAACTGTGCATTTTAATTTATATTTCTGTTTTAGTCATCATTTGCATTCAGTATACAAAGTTTAAAGAAATGCGGTTCCTGGGAAAGACCAGGACTTTGAGGTATAATTTTGCCATGTTCATAGTCAAGGACAATTGCTACAGTGTCTATATTGACATGGGGCAAATTTTTCTTACGGACAGAATTTCTTCTTTATACTGTGTTTACTGACAGATAATCAAATAAAAACAGAAATCTAAAATAAAGCAAATCATAGGTAGCCAGACTTGATCACGAATTGTCTGCCCTTGAAAGTCGGAAAATACTGAAAAATCTTTCTTCATAATTTATTGGGTTATTGTTTACCAAAAAAGTACAGGTGTTTCAGATAACAGGTATGTACAAAACACCGTATAGAAACTGTCTGCTTCTCTAATATCCTTATCGAATAACACCTCTAATTCAGCAAAACCCGTCACATGTTTTTGTAATTGTTGTCATAAATTGAAGTCATGTAGATTCTTTCAAAACGACATTCTAGTGTACATATAATTGTTAACCGAATTAAAATTAACGTTTCAGTATTACAACTGTAGATTCAAGCTCATCGTTTTGCAAGCTTTTGGGGAAACGAAATACGACTACAAGATCTAAATAGAAATTGCTTGTAGTTTAGTGACAATGTCATCATCAGTTGAATGTATTATTTCGCAATCTTGAGTAAAATGACCAAGGTGTAAAAATAGTTTTGAAACACTTTGATGGTTTCAATTTAGGAGAATTTTTACTTATTTCACTCATTTTAATAAAACAGTACTTACAACACTCAAAATATGAAATGTTATCTCAGGCACGATTTACATCTAAGCTACACAAAATATATTTTGTAAAGTAACTGATTCGACATTTTCAAGAGAGTATTTTTGCAGTAAGTACCATTACTATAAGCACAAGAACTCTACTATTTAGCAATAACTATAATTATCATAATAATGTTTAAATTTAGATTGCAAGTACGCAAAATATATGACAATAAGTACGTTCCAGTAATCATCTTTAGAGCGAAATAGACCCTTCTATGCAAATAATATATCATACACAAAGATACAGCTGTGTGGTGAACAGTGCACATAAGTCAGACAGGGATAGATGGTCGAACGGGAAAATTGTCTAGAAACAGAATTTATAGAAACATATACTACAAAAATATTCTTTATATGACATGTCTCAATGGTTCATTTTTCAACGCCGACACAGAAACTATTCATCTTCTGATAACGGATTCGACCGCCACATACATGTTTATCTCCCAGCGGCTCTTCTGCAACAAATAAGGTAAAACTATCAGTTGCTACTTATATAACTGTTGTAATATTTCATCTACTGACTTGTATTATGGTTGCTGTTTTTGATATTTTTGATTAAAGTACAAATAAAGTCCAATGTTATATAGAGACCATCAGAATTTCTGCATATACATGTGCTGCGATGATGTGCATATTAGAAAATTAATAAGTGGTGTGCCTTTACATATTATGGAGAATATACAATAAGAGGTAAGGAATAACCACTTATGGCATCTTCAAACAATACAATCTATATCTACTTAAGGCATTTATAAAAAATCAAACGGCAAATTTATAGTGATGAAATAACGGTCTTAACAAGTTAAGTTAAGAATGTTGTTACTTCAGCCTATATATAACTATCACATTTGCTAAATTAAATATAAATACTGTCAGACATTGTCTTTTAGATTTGCGTTGAAAGACTCAGTATTATTATATTTTCTTGTCATTTGGATCCTATCTCTACTTCTGAATAGTAAAATTCTACCTAAACTGACGCAAGGGAAACACTTAAAAGGCGCACGAGAAAACAAGTCAAATTACAGAAAAGTGGCCATGCTGTGCTGTTTACAACAAATGAAACCATATCAGTTCAGCAATACTTGTTAAAACTTATCTTAAGCAAATACGTACTAGTTTCCTTTAAGCGATAACCTAAAACCCCATAGAAATTCAATGGAAGCAATGTTGTAATATAAAACCCTAATCAGATAAACCCATTGACGTTGGTTCATTTGTCAAACTTCCATTACAGGATGTAATCCGATATTTGGGCTGATAGAAAATGCATTCATTTTAGACAAATCGGTTTAGACACATAACAAATGTACAAGAGAGAGAGAGAGAGAGAGAGAACGCCGGTTCAAATACACGTAAATAAATGAATACTTTGAATTTTCAACAAGCAATGAATGGTCTGTAATTTATATGTCAGTGACAAATAAAGCTTACATTAAATAAGGATTAAGATCAGTTTTTACTACACTATCTTACTAAAACTACTAAATAAACCAACAACTCGGTTGTGCAATCAGCGAGATGATTTTATTGCGAGATCTGCATTCATTTAGCATAGATATATTCATCTCCAATGAAACATGTATGAAGCATATCACGATCAAAACTGTCATATAAGTTCCAAGAAATACTTTTAAAAACAACTGAAAAAGTCTAACATACTTTGTAACAGGTTCGATCGTATATTCGTCAAAGGAATACTGGCCGCCTGCGTAAAACCCTATTTAATTCTTTTTTAATTAAAGAGGAACCATAGAATCCGCGGCATGCACAGAGATCACACTTTCAGTGAATCTCCTCCGACTATTTTTTTTCGGAATATCAAACAACGGACCTTACATACATATTTGTTATCATAAAATTGTCATAATCAAGTTGTTTTTAACTCGGAGCTTACTTGTTAACATAATATTATATACTTATATGTATGTTCATCTCATAAATATGGTCTTACCTTATGACATATTTCAATAATTATGCTGTCTACGGTTACCTGATACTTAAAATATTGTCTTACATTTTAACAAAAATAATATAGTTCAATATACTCTGAATATATTCCTGTGCTTTTTCAATATTGTCTTACAAATATATTTCAATACGCTCTGTACGTATTATTAGAGAGTTTGAGATTTCAACCTTCGCCTTCCCCTTCAACGTCTCTTGCGAAGTTAACGTATGAAGTTGAAGTCCGATTAAAATTCCTTGAGATTTCAAACATTAGAATGAACCTTACTTCTTTTAATCCGCCCATTCAATTTATCCTTAATTATGATCGTTTTTTTTCGTGCATTTTGATACCAATTGTCCGAAAGGGCAGGAATTTTACAAGATGTTTTAAAAATGAAAAAATGAAAATTAAATAAAAAACATTTCAATTAATATAATCATCGTATGGATATTAGAGCGAATGTCAGTATAGTCAGTATACAATGCACGATTGTAAATCATACATCAGAGGAAATAAAAATGATTATTACATACCTAGAATTATTTCCCACTGCGTTTCAGTGGACCGCGATCGTGCAGTATTTTTCCATATCATGACGATGAACGCTTTCATTTCTGACTAGTCCCAATCCGTGACTATAGTTACCTCCCCTGACGGTCCGTCCATTGCGGATCTCGTTTCTTAAGATTTTTGTTGCTATTGTGTGTTTGTTTAATTTGTAATTTATGCAACATTTTGTTTACTTTTACACTTTGATTAATCTGACCTATTAGATACTGGCACGTAGTAATTTATCAGACTGAAATGAAATGAAAATTATAATTACGTCATGAGTTGGACTAATATAGGACGTGGAATGTTTTCTTAACGTTGTAATGGAAATAATCGCGTGACGTCCATGGCGTCCACGCGCACGTTGCTACAACAAATTGACGTCATTTTCGCGGAAAATATTAATGCCCGTCAGTTTGATTTGTTTATTGCGTTGTCGGAGAATTTTTTTCCGTTTTTTTCCCTGTCTTTCCTGACAGAATGATAATTTAGATATAAATTAATCATTTGGTAGTGGATATGTAATAAAAAGGTTATCAATTTTGTATGTGGATATATGCACTCATTCGTTCGCGGACAATATTGCGCTCCTAAAGTCGCGCAATATTACCGCTGCAGAAGTCGTGCATATATCCACATACAAAGTTAATAACCTATAATGATCATATCAACGTGATAATGACACTCTGTATGACTCTGTATAATGCCAAACTCTCAGTCAGCACAATATGATTTTAATATACTATTTTATAAGTAAAACATCTGCGGATCCAGGAATTTTGGTTATAGGGACACCAACATTAAAGAGGGGGTCCCCCATTTCAGGGCGGGGGGACTGGGGGGGGGGGGTCACACCGAGTTTCAAGACCAACTTTCTTTGTGAAATGTAAGAATCAAAGGGGGAATCAACCCACAATGTCCCTCTGCCAGGCTCTGGTTCCGTGCATTTAAAGAATGGAGTTATCCCATACGGCTAACAGGAAACGTATCTCATCATGATATCATAGATCTGAAATTGTCTGATACTTCAGAAGAATTTTCCGCCTTACTAGTACCATTTTATGTTTATAATTAAAACGCAATTGTCGTACTAAGTGTCCGACAGAAACAGATTGATTTTATTTGGATGTGAAAATAAAATGTTCCACCAAACGATATTCGCGCGTAATTATTTATTTTTCAAGTAAAACGACTGTCATGCCATGTGCCTCCATCCAGATTTCAGTCTTTGATGCCGAGTATGTGGACAGAGTAGATGTAAAAAGAATGAAGTTTCGACTTTCGTGATATCACATCTTCGGACGTTCAAAACTTCACTTCATACGACAAAAAGGCCCATCTGGTATAATCGATACCGCCTGGGGACACAAATATGCCGTAGAAGTTGAAGTTTGAACAAAATCTCAAAGTTTCTCAAAATCAGTTGATAACTTCATACTTCCAGGTTCAATTCAATGTATTTAGTTAAAATCATTAGCCATACAAAACTTTATTATTCTTATACCTATTGATAGTGCTCCGCATCAAATTTAGTCTAATTATTAATATGGATAATCAAATAACTTAATAAGCAGAAATCCTGAAACTAAGAGTTTTATTTCGCATGTAATAAAGAGAAGTCTTAGGCTTACGTGATATTACATGGAAAACTTTAGTAACAACGTGTGATATAAATAAGATACACGCATATCGGTGACGTTTTACCTAAAATATATATGAGAGACGTTGAAGGGGAAGGCGAAGTTTGAAATCTCAGACTCTCTATTATTTAAAAAAAAAACATGAATTCGAATGCAGATGTTCTCCTCGTAAGAGAAACTCGCTAGAGCTGAATTCTATATAACCCTTCGTATAAATACCCATACATGAATGCACATGTATGCTTGAATGCTTATCAAACCGTACAAACCGGTCTATGTAATCCGTTACAGTTAGACAAAGGTTCTCCGCTATACGTTGTAACGCAGAGAACCAGTAAGTGTTACTTAATTAACTAAATTACTAAATAAACCAATAACTCTGCTGTGCAATCAGCGAGATGATTTTATAGACATACAAAGTTTACAATGTTTGTTGCATTCAAATTCAATTGTTCATTACATTTTAATGTCTCTTTTCTTACAAGTCTTCAATGTAACCGTCTTTTGCCTGATCGGATTTCGTACAACCGTGACGTTTAAGACACCTATCAGAAACTCCTGATGCATTTGCAACCATAGAAGCACCACTTGTCCTTACGAAATGAGATCCCAACTTAAGATTAGGAGCAACTACCTTAAGCTTTTTGAGTGAAGATTTTCCTTTTGATCTAAAAGCAGACTAAAAAAGATAATAACCTGAAGTTTCTGACAAGTGAGCTGTGGTCATATACCTTTGCAACATTAAGTACGGACAAGCTACAGAAGAGCCTTTAGCAATAAAACTTCTTTTCCAGATCTATATATATAAGTCTTACTTTTCCCGTATTTTGCTATTAATGTGATCAATTTTAAATTCTATATCTTTACATAATAAAAGGCTTAATTCATTAAACCTGAGGAAACATGCATATCCAAGTAAAATCATAGATAGATCTATCAATTCAACAACGTCTACAGAACTTTCTTGCAAAGAACAAAGTTTTTAACATTTTGGTAACAACCACATCTTTCTTTATAGAACGAGTCCTCTTCGCTGTTTCTAATACATTCTGCACAATGCAACTTTAAGTAGGATCTAAAAGTTCGTTTAGTTTATGTACCCGTTTGATTGCATTAAATGCCGAAGAAATAACATCGTATGATTTTCCTTGGTCTAGTAAGTAGAACATATACATAGCCACAGTAATTAGTTTCGCAGGTTGTGCGTCCCAGAATTCACACAAAGAGTCAATTCCTTCAGATCCTGGTACCCACCAATAAGAGTTGAACCTAGAACACTTATTATTCAAGTGTGACGCAAAACGATCATTCGTATGCGGTCCCCATAAACAATCACTAATTGAAAATACACTGTCATGCATTTCACAATCATCGCAATCTTTACAACGACTAAAATAATCTGCAAGTTCATTGTCTCCTTTAGGAATCTATTCCGGACGAACTGAAATATTTTCGTTTTCGCAAAAATTGGCTAAATCTTAAGCCGTTTTTTAAATATTTGAAATTTTACCCCCGTTCAATAAAATTGATTTTACCTTTTTTATTAGCTGTAAATATGTGTACTAGTTTATTCTTTAAGACATGTGCATTGCCCTTATTTACTCTACTGACAGCTTCAGATCTCTCCAGGTTGAACTTTGAACTTTTTCGAAAGTGTCCCACTTACAAAGTACCTGAGATTCCGTTTCCGGAATTGCTGCCTTTAGTTTGGAAATTTAAGGTAGCATACCTTTCTCACGTTTGCTGACCATTTCTTTTAAACGAATTCTGTTAAGAATTGTTTGCACTTCTCTCCCGAGTATTAACTCAATCAAACCGAGCTTGCAACGTTTTCGTTTATGTCGTGTTGGACGACCTGTGGTTTTCTACCTTTTTATTTTAACCTGATGTTCAAAACCAGCTTCTGGGGGTTTATCTTTCAATAGCAATTTACCGTCAGTCTTTGGGATTCTGTTTGCGCAGTACGCGCCTGTTTCACGTCTACAGGTGCATTATAATTAATATGCACTGAATTGCTTACCGTAACAATATTTCTGTTCGCTTCCATGAAACATTTGAAATACTTGCTCTCTTCCAGGAGTACTAGTCTAGGTTTCCCCGTTTTACTGTATGCAACTGTTTAAGGATTCACTACATGTAGTACAACGTTACATTTATAGACAACATTCTAATCATAAAGACAATTAATTCTTCTTCTACAAAACGCCTATTATCACGTCTTGATTTGTTGTTTTTAGCACTACTCTAGGTGGTGTTTCTTTCAAAGGTAATTTGTAACCTTTTTCAACGACATCCATAATATAGGCACTATCCGATGCCTCTCTCCATTTATTCGAACAATTTTGTAACCTACCTACTGGTGACACAACTCTTTCTTGTGCTTCTTCAGTTTCTAACTGCGTAAGTGTGGTGTGCTCATCAGCATTTTCTGTATTTGTAACTGATAAATGTAATACTAGTATATTACCTTGACTTTTTTGAAAACAATTTTTCCGAAGAACAATTACAAGTGTCTTCTTTCTTTACGCATGTACATAAAACTTTACTTATATTATTATTTGTATTTCTTTCTGGACCTTCCGGTGCCCATCTCCCATGCCCTGGTTTACCTCATGAAAAACACAACCCTGGTCTACGCCCCTGTCTTGCTGCTGACTGCTGTGTCTATCATAACCCTCTGCTGTCTACGGTATGACCAGTTTCGCCCAGATTAAGATTTCTTCGATTTTTTTCCGCTTTATACTTCTTGGAAGCCCTTGCTTCCGCTTTAAATATTCGTTTCTCGTCGTCCGAGTCGCTCGCCAATGGATTTGCCTTGTACTCCTGAACGACTACCCATCACAACTCGGCTGAGTCCGCCAGTTTTATTATGTTTTGCCGGTGAGTCATTAACTCGTTTGCTTCTGCTATATTCGCTCTACATTCCTCCAATTTCTTCTCTTGTAAATCGTGATTAGCCTCGTCTAATTTCAGTATGACCTTAGAATTGTGCTTATGTTGTTTCTCGTTGCTTTTACGTTTATGTTTCTCAGTGTTTATCATCATTTTTGAAATTTTATCTGTAGAATGACCACATCTTTTCAAATAGGCTTCTACTTTCCTTCAGCATCACCTCTTTGTGGCCTTATAGTGACATCTTAACTTTATCTTCCACTATTTTGTCAGATTCTGAATTTCCCTCCGTATCTCGGTGAGCTTCCCTCCATATGTTCTTCGTTGAATGCAGATGTTCTTCTCGTAAGAGAAACTCGCTAGAACTGAATTCTATTCAACGCCCTTCGTATAAATACCAATACATGAATACACATGTATGCTTAACTGCTTATCAAACCGTACAGACCGGTTTATATAATCCGTTACAATTAGACAAAAGGTTCTCCGCCATACGGCTATACAATGTAATGTGGAGAACCAGTAAGTAATCATGAAAGGTATTTTATAGGTTGTTTTATAATTAACCATGTCATATGTCTATTATAATACATGTCACTAACAGTTTCTCCCCTCACAGGCCGTGCTGTAAAGATCGATTATTTCAATGACTTGCGACTCACCTCTGTTGGGTAGAACCCAGCTTAAGTTGTCATGCCATGAACTAGGTTTCGGTGGAACAGTGATCTGTTGAGAAGCCCGAATGTACCATTTTGACAGTTTTATCCCTAACAAAAATGTAGGTATATTCACGGTAAAATTGACTCAAACGTATTGTTCATTTTGTATTTCATAACAAGATGAAAATAATCTGTGACAAGGTGTGCAAACAAGCTTGGATTCTGTAAAAACTTGAAAAGTTAAGTCATTTGCTTCCTCCATATAACATTCCAGATTGTATTATCCAAGCTTCCTGCATATACAATTGCTTATGAAACAGTATTCCTTTATTAAATTTGATTTAAAGTATATAAATCTTCACAGTATATAATTAGATAGTTCCTGTCGGGTAATAATAATCCATTTTAAATGTGCAATACGTTTCAATAGCAGCGTTGTGTACAGCATTCTAGTTATGCAGGAAACTAACAAAAAAGGAACAGAAAAACATTAATTGCTAGAACACAGTGGTTTTCATTGTATCTCCGCATGCGATTACAATAAAATTGACACAAAATTTCTTAAACCGGGTTATGATGGAGGAGTAGTGACAATGATTGGAATAAGAAGTTTTACCGGTTGACGCAGACTTTGTTTATTGAAATAATGACGTTAGCAGGAAACAGAAAATTATTTGACGAACAATTTATCGAATCGGGTTATTCAGAGGATTATTAAATTCTAAGAATGTTTTTAAAATGATCGCACTTGACGAAGAAAGTGTGAAAATAATGATATAAAAAAATCTGAAAAGTATCCCCGTTATCCCATTTGACACAGCGGGTAATGTATAGAAATAATGACATTAAAGCAAAGCAGACGGTTTTCCCTGTCACCCTATTTGACGTAGAGTTCGCTGAAATGGGTTATGTGTGGGAATATTAACATGATGTACTTACATGAAGCTGTTATTACGAGTTATTCCACTTGATGTAAAATTTGTAGAAGTAGGTTAAAGATGGGAACAAAGACGGCAGCCTTATCTGTTCTGTGACTTATATTTCTTGAACTCGGCGATATATGACCATTTTGTGTCGATTCGCCGTAAAACCCAACTCACTATATTTCTTGAAACAATATTATACTGTTTGAGGCGATATTTTATGGCTTTCTTAACTCTATTTTCTAGTAATGTCAGAAAGGGCATACCACATACTGTATGTTTACTGTAACCTTTTTCGCACCAAAATGAAATACGTTAGAGCAAGATAGCTGTAAATTTATGTACATATGGAATTTGTTTTTAATTTGTGATGCAACTGTATCAGAAATGGCCGATATTGCTGTTTACAAAGCATTTTAATGTTCGAAGAACATGTTTCATTTGAAATGTCTTACGGATATTCAAGATTTATATACTTTATTCATTATATCAAAGTGATAAAATGCAAATTCACAGCACGATATAAACTTGCTCGAAAAAAGACATAAATTAAATCCGCTGCAGATGTTATGCCACCGCAGATGGAGGTCTAAACGATTCACAATTTTAAAATTGCCTCAATTATTTTTCCCAGCTTCCATAACAGGAATATGCTCACTCAGTCAATTTAAATGAAAAAAAAGAAAGAGCTCAAAATACTCCTTTGTAGAACATTTTTTTTTCAGAGAATTTAGAGAAGTACAAGCTTCACTTATAATTTCCATGCCATAACTCGCAAATATAACCACTTCCAATTAGCAATAAATGGTTGACATAAAGGTGACTAAAACTTCAAACATATATATAAAATACAGATAATTAATTAGTTTCAAGTTGAAAAGTTGTTGGACTACTGTGTTCTTCATTTTTATTTAAAGAAATTAAAAAGGTATTCCAAGCACAAGCAAATGCCTCCATTTCTTCGTTATTCTTATTAGGTCTAGGGACTTTTTTTTACAATTTGGCCGGTGCGGGTTTGGCGTGTCTTGAGTTCATTTGTACACACTGTTTCCTTTGTGTGGGTTACTAGCCAGACCGCGATGATGCACATGTTTTCCGAGTGTTTTTGTCCTTTTCGTGTTGTGTGTGTTGTCTTGTATTATGGTGGTGTTTTTTTTCTGCTCTCCCTCTCCCCTGCATCGCCCCTATGCATGTACGCCCCGCTCTCCATTCGCTATAGGTGGGGTTGGGTGAACGCCATATTTTTGGACACCTGCCGCTCCTGGTCGGTGCCTTGCTGTGTTGGTTTTTGCTGCTTGTCTGTCTGCGTGTTTGTCTTGTGAACGTCCGTGTTTGCGCTGCTTTGACTTTAGGTGTAGCGAAATTGCGTTTTGGAGCGTGGCTTTCCCTGTTCATTTTTCATCCTCTCATTTGTTTGTAAGTTTAACCAGCACCCTAATCCATTATTGTACCCCTTACCAATTGTTGTATCCTTCTTGTACCCCTTACCAATTGTTGTATCCTTCCTATGATAAAAATATTTTTTTTGGTCGAATTTTCGAAGCAACCTATCTGCTATATCTTTCAACAACAGTTTGTTTTTGTTGCGGGCCTACTTTGCGATGTTTGGCTCCTTGGCTGTGTTTAGGTAGCGATGTGCGTCCATAAAATTTACCATTTCATTGTAATACGTGTGTGCTGGTAGTGTGCACGTTCACGTGCTACGAGTTTTGATTTGGAGAGGCTGCGTTTTTGAAATGTAAATTTCACTTGTTTCCTTGTATCTTAACATGTAACATACGCAAGTCTAGTTATGATCAGTGGGCAAAACCTCCCATAAGGGGTCCTGTAGGATAGCAAAAAAAACAAAACAAAAAAAAAAAAAAAAAAAAAAAAAAAAAAAAAAAAAAAAACAACAACAAAAAACACGAACAAAAATACTCCCACGAGAATACTGACTTTGAAATCGTTTCAAGAATTTATTTTTTGAGATATGTAAAATAATCGGCCAATTATTTCTAAATGAGACTCCAGTAATTGTTACATGTCAAAAAAATCAAAGAAAAATAAAAATCAAAAGGTAGCTGAGTTTGAGAAAATGCTGAATTTGCAAACTAAATCCGGAGACTTTTACTAAGTTAATAAGGAGGAAAAATGAAAACTTTTTATATTGCATGCTCCAGGATTTTTCTAATTGTTAAGCGGACAACAAATGTAACCTCTGTACATATGCATCAAGAAAGACCTTCATTAATCCTTGTTTTACAGAAATGTGCTGAGGAGTGAGTTAAAAAAAACAAAAACAAAACTAGTATTAAGATAAACTATCTACATATGAATAGATATATATTTGCTTTAAAGATGTCTGTGTTTTGGCCCCAAGGTGTTTCAGATGTATTTGTGAGACGCTTAAATCCATTCAAACAACCGGACTCCGAGTTGCCTGATTGCTACGACTGCTGTATAAACATTTCTACCCGGAAAACAAATAATAAAACACAGTAAGACTTTGTAATACCGTTGTTGCCGACACAACTTGTTTTTGAAATCAATCGATGACACAATGTTCCGTTTTATACTTTTAATGTTTCTTTCTCAGTGGAGAACCACAACATTACATTATAAATAACAAGTTCGTCAAAGGTTATCCTGACATTAACAACTAAAGTACATATATCCTGACATAAACAACTAAAGTACATATATTCAAAATATAATCAAATTATTTCTAGTGGAGAACCACAATGTTAGCACTTGGAAATCAAAATGTATTCTGTCTGCTGACTTTCTATCTTTTCCAAATCTCAGAATGGTATATTTTTCAATGACCAATAAAACTGAAATATTTTGTAACTAAAACAACAAAATAACCAATCTGATTTTACTTAGAAAATAGGGTAACGTAGCAACATGGTATTTGATGCTACTTAACAACAATTATCACCAAGCCATTTTATCAGTCATAATCTGTTAAATATTCAAAAGCCATTTAGCACATTCTGCCTGAACAAAGAAGAGCAAATGCTTTGATATGCCAAGGTTTACATAGTAATAATTTTGACATATGTTTTGAAAACATGAAAGATTTTAAGAATTGCAACTTACACATATTTAGATATTTTACATTTTTTGTAAATTTGGCCTTTTCAGACTTACAGAAATTATTAAATTTCTGTGTTGAATCTTCATAGCATTTTTATTCAGATTTATTTTGTAAAAGAATTATACTGATTTTCAGCTGCAAATCACCGTTCTTAAAATGATATAAGAACACCGTGTTGCTAATCAAACCGTGTTTAGAAGCGATTTGTCCATTTTTGGATACCAGTAGCAGCTGTTTACAAAGCCTTGCAAGACGCCTAATTAAATAATTCAGTTATATCTAAAGGTTATGTGATTTATTTGATTGAAAGATTATGTATAAGTTTAAAAAAGTTCTGCAAACGATTGCGGAAAGATTAATCCAGACATAAACGAATTTCTGTTATAAATCTGTTATTTTCATTTTCAGCTCGCAACAGAATCACTGTTGAAGTGAATTTTATGAAGAACTGATCAATTTAAGTTAGCAAAGGCAGTTTGACCAATCCAAATGCTACTTCGGTATAGTTATTATTCAATTTAATTAACAATTTGTACTTGATTCGCACCTATTTGTTTGTAGTAGAACATAAAATGATAAGTTCAACACGTTCATTTATAGTTGCAACATAGATGACATGTACTATCATCATCAATATTACACAAAATACACACTCTATCTTTATTTCGAGGTGCAGAACTCGACAAGAGTACTTTCATTTACACTTTTAAGTAGAACGTTTCAAACAAGTGCCAAACAACAGATAACTTTATCATTACTTGGGGCAAAACTTTAGCTAATTAGCTTTTCATTTCCTCTTTGAAATGAGATTTTAAATTTCCATTACTCACATGTATAATCACATCATCAAAACACATCAACTACTAAGTGTACTTTTTGTCTTCCATCAGTGTGTTCTGTTTTCAAACTGACAATTTAATACAAAACCTTGAAATAAAGCTGTCTTTCTCCTTTTCGATTAATGATACCAAAATTATCGATAACATCCATCCAATTCCATTCAATCGCAAGCAAACATTTCCTCTTAAATCGATTGTACTATTTCTTAAAATTTGTTACTGGAAAATATGTTTGATTCCTTTAGAAATATTTCAAGGATATAAGACTAATAAGTTTACGTAGCTATTTATATCTGACATATTTACTAATTAAATTTCAAATATCCTTTAATTTGTAATTGATGTATCATTAAAGCACAGACAAAGTAAATTGTTTTGTATTTTATGGAATATAATTATTTCATCTAAAAGGTTGATTGTGGATGATATTATCATTATAAACAAAATACGACAGGCAACGTTCATTGAATGATGGGTGACCATGACGTTGGAGATACATTTATATGGGATAATTATACAGCGTTGCTATCACGGAAAACAATTTTGCTTTAATATTGAAAGGGAAAGAGATGGACGGGAGAACTAAATGTAATGCTAAACACATTACAAATTATAAAGTAATTCCAGAATTGTAAGCTTGTATTTGTCTAAAATATTTTTCGGTTCAATTATACCATTTAGTATGTTTAATTTGTTAAATATTTAAATAAGGCTATTCACACTTTTCTACACAATCAATTTTTCGAAAATCTTGAACTAAATGCTATATTTTAAAACTTACACTTTGGTTCTTAAAGACATTTGAAATTATTGTCCAATTAACATCTCCAGAGTTTTATGATCATAAATCTCCACATTAAAAACTATTCATTTGTGGGACTGTCCATAACATTGTGTTACTAAAAATGAAATCCTCGTTCCATAAATACGCCCTTTCTGACAAATATATTTTTTCTCTAGGAGGATATTTATTAATTTAACTTCGGTAAACGTTATAACTAGAAGTTTTGGTGAGTAAAAGTGGCGCCCTTTTAGGTAAAAGTATGCAAGTATTTCAACAAAAAATAGTACCCAGAGGGAGATACAGGTGAAATATAGGATAACATATTCTTATCATTATTTAAGAAGCATCATTCACGTCCTTTGTTAATGAACATACTTCATTAGCTTTTCTAATAAAGACACATTTCAATGCAAATTGGACGCACAATGTATTGATCATTTTTAATATAACACATAAAAACAAGTACAACCAATCAGTATTAAAATCTTTCTCAAATACTTGTTATCAGTACAATGTTCATGTACAGCATCTTAGAACTTACAGATTAGTAATAACACCATTAAAAGCAACATAATTAAACATATGTATCTAAATAAAAACAACAGCTTATTTCTATAACAATTGAAAATTCTTCTTTTGTTTTCATAAGTGCATCATTAACAGTTAGGACTTAAACATAAGTGTGCTGTATATGAAAAGTATAGAAAAGCTCTCGCGCAAACGAGTAATGGATTCGCAAAAATGTTTTAATTATATTACATTACAAAAAAATAATGATAATGTTTCTTGTAAGGCCACATATACATCATTTGCGGGAGAATTAATTAAGTAATCGAATCAATAATATTGGTTGATCACTCTAATATAATTACGCAGACATATTTTTTTATTTAAACATAATGATACATTTACTTTAGTCTCGAAAACGTCATTTAAGAATTTCCAGTTATTCTTGGCCTGCTATGCAAATAGGAAGACCTATTATAAATTTGAATTTCTTTTATTTTTGGGACAGTAAAAATGTCTTTCTTTGTTACTGAAATAGTTTGACATTTAAACTTATATCAAACTTTAGCATTTACGTTAAAGTTCAGATGACGTTTCCTGGCAATATATCAGCGAATATATTTGTCTTATATTACTTTTCCATATATTCCTCCTATATAGACCAGAAGAAACATATATGCAATTTGAGTATTATCAGAGTCTAGGAAAAACGATTGCTTTGTTTTATGAACAGTGCTTTTCACTTCCCCGATCCTAATCTGTTCAACATAGAAAAGACAAGCCGTTCTCATGAAATATGACCTTTTGACCAGTAAACCAATATTGTACAATAGAAGGAATCAACCTGTATGATAGATATTTTAGATGATTACGTAATACATGAAAAACTCGTATGCATCATACTATGAAAAAACATTATTGGCAAAACAAAAAACTACAGTACTAATAACAGAGTCCCCTAAAACAGCAAGCGGTTATAAGTTTATATAAGGATTTGTTTGTAATAAATATATAAGAAAATACGTAGACAAAAGACCAAAAGAATCAGGCGAAAAGACCAAAGGCCAAAGCACCAATGGGGAAATTAAAACGGTTCAGGGTGCGCACGTAGCGTCATTGTTTAAACCCACTGAAGCATTGCATATCTTACATGACTAGATTAGAAATGGTAAATAGCAAACAATTCCTCAGTCTTTGTTTTTAAACTTGAACTTGTCTATATTAAATAAATGAAAACTGCTATTAATACAAAATGTACGAGTTTTAAATGAAACGATAACTCACAAAAGATAGTTTAATGGTAAATATTGTCCTGAAGCAATCCAGTTCTTTGCGAATTCAGTATTTTGTTTGTCTTTTGTCAAAATAATACCACAGACATTAAAACTAATATTTTTGTATGTCACAGACAACGTGAGAAATGACACCGACGCATCTATACATAAAATCAAATGGTTTAGTTCCCTTAAAGAAGTTATTATACATTATTTGATGTGTAAGATGAAGTGTTAATTGGCAGCGCAGACAATTTCGAAGTAAAGAATGATGAGCAAGTAATCGTGCGGAAGTATTTGTCAGAGTGGAGTATAATTCTAAGCTAGGTACTTCCTCTTTATAAAGCTGAAAGACAGAAAATCATAAGTATCTAATTTACCACCTTTATAGAATAAAGACTTTTTAGCAACAATCTATTAGCGGACGTTGGTAGATAATCAGACGCCTGTCTTGAATGTACAAGTCGAAAGGTTTCCTGCGGCCAGAAGTTATACAGACCAGAAATTGTTGATAGTAACTTATGGGTGAATAACGTACTTGTTTTGTTTTTTATCATACCATTACGCTTTAATGTAAGAAATATTACTCCATTCTACATGATTTACAAGTAGATATATGAACTATATATTTCTTAATTCTGAAAGTTATTGTTTTGAACAAAAATAACAATATTTCCCTTTCATGTATAACATAACTTTTAGCTCAACTGGTCGCATTCCTTGACTATTGAAATACTTTACTAGAGCTTTCACAAATGTGATTCATGCCTTCACCTGGACTTGCTTGACAACACAGGACTATAAGGCTTAAAAAAATGTTCGTTTCCGGTATCCCGACCTACCCTAAATTTTTGGCCCGACCCTAAATGTTTTTATGGCCTTGGAGAATATTTTTTTCAACTTTGTAATAAAAAGTTTCAAAACTGCACTTTTTATGCTTTAAACATGGTGAGTGATGTTAAAAATCAACTTACTGGTGCTCTAAAGGCATAACCCCCTTATTTGAAGTCATTCTTTGACACAAAAATAATTTCCGAAAAGTCTCCCTTAATAAAAAGAAATTAAAAAAAAAAATTCCGACCTACCTACCCTAATTTGTTTAGGATGTTACCGGAAACAAATTTTTTTTAGGCCTAATCTAGGAAATTGAAGAGCAATTAACATAAAAATCATTATGCACAACAAGGTGTCAATATTGATCATTGCTGAAAGTTTGAATAAATTGTATGAAATAATGAATGAGGAATTCAGGTCACAATCATTTCTCTATATATCATATAGAGTGCAGGCTATATTGCAAAAACGGCGTTCCATAAATGCGATAAGCCAATCGCATATCGGTGAAAAGTCACGAGAAATCACCCAGTCCCCATGTGCTATATTACTTGTTGCATTCCAATATACCTCAGGGCGCAGGTAATAAAATACGAGCGATATCTGCAATTCAGATTATAGAAACGTAAGCATACTGTGTATACAGTTACCAAGGTTTAACTGAATCACAGCGCAAGAAACAAAAGGAACAAAGGTTGAACTACAAAAGCCACATTTAACGAACGTAGCTACCCGTACAGCGCAATTGATATCAAGTGAGTGAGTTGGATTTTACGCCGAATCGAAACAAAAAGGTCATATATCACCGAGGAAATGTTGCATTGGAAACGTGAATGAAAAAAAAAAATTAAAATCATTAAAGTAAAATATATAGAGTGCTAAAATTGTAACTGATAATGCAAACATATCAATCTATCAATACATCTATATGTAAATAAAAAAAAATGATGTTCACATTGTATGACAGATGCCTGTCTGTTTGAGGATGATATACTGTCAACAAAAACTGTTTCAAAACCCGTCTGCTATATCTTTCCCACATACTTTTCGGTGCATAGCTCTTGAACTTCAAAATATGCATCGCGCTGTGTAAACAAAGTCCAGATAATCAATTAAGATATGATCAAAATTAATAGTAAGTAGTGCTTGACACGCATTAGTTCGGAAGATAATAATGTTAAGCAAACGTGTATGGCCTATTTGGCATAGGGAAAGGAAAATAAGATATTTTACCTTGATGTCATTCACCAAAGTGGATTTAACATCATGTCATGAAGTTTATTGAAAGAAGCTGTGTTCCACGACGATTGGCATTTATTTAATATATAGGTATTTATATAAGATTTAAATCAGTACATTTTATTTCCAAATTAGTTTGTTGTGATGAAAGGGACTTCTTTAATAATCCAACACCAACAGCATCCTTGCTTTTTCCATTTACATCCTCAAACCTTTCTCTACCCTATCCCCATTTTTTGCATCTGACATATAACTAAAATGTACTTGTTGCTAGATTTTTGAAGCAACCCGTCCGCTATATCTTTCCCACATACTTTTCGATGCATAGCCTGGGCTCTATGCTTCCTTGAAATCTACCCTTAATTCTTTTTTAACTTTCGTTGACTCTAGAAAAATAGTGGGCTAGGGATAATATTTTGAATAATACGATTTTCCACAATTTATTTATTGAGCGACTGTAAAATACGATGAGAATAAAAAAGATGATACACTTCCTATGTATTAATACAATAATAAACACAGAATTAACCTTTAAGACAAAGTCTATTACAGTATTCAAGATGAACAGTAGAACAAAGTCACGTCTTCAATAGGTGTTGCTTATAATTGCTTTAGAGTGCTTTCTTCAACGGGAAATCGCTTTCTTACAGGAAATGAGTTGATATAAGCTCGATGCGTGTGTTTGTCTCAAAAAGATTGTTTATGAAATAATCAAGGTCATTGCATTGTTTATCGTTTTGTCATCTGGATATGTAAGCACATTGTTAAACTTAACACAGAAACACGCATTTCAATGAAAATATATTAATTGCGTGATTCAAATTTAAATGACGAAAGTTGTCAAAGGCCGTTTGTTTTAACAAAATAAATTTTATTAGTAGTGTCTATAAATCGTGTGTTTGTACAAGGTTCTATAAAAGTATGTTGAATGATGGACGTTTTTAAAGGCGCTCGCTACAGTTTTTCCGGACGGGTCGATATTTACCCCAACACCGTGCCAATTTCGTTGTGTTTCTAATCGATGAAGCTCACTGCAGAGTTGGAGCGGTCTTCTGCGCATGCCCGGATGTGATTATCTTATGACTAATGGTTCGGGTTAGTATCACCATGGTTACAAAATATATACATTTAAAGTACTTTTAGTTCCAAATGCTTCAATCCGACATACACTGGAGTCTGTAATTTATACCGGCGCTCCAACTCTGCATTGAGTCACAGCTGTTTCTAATCCCGTACCGTACCCATACCGTACATCCGTATTCGTAAAATATAGGTTTTGTTCGGAGAAAGGCGAAAAACTTTCATCATTCTATGCCTTCAAAATGCTTCAGAAACACTTTAAAATCCGCTTATTAAGAAATCTGCCGTTTGATAATTTAATATATCTCTAAGTCATTTGCTCAAACACTGAAAGAGTATTTCGTACCAACCTGCCTTGTATAAATGCCCACCACACCCCACCTCGTTGTAATTTGATTTAAGCAAATCTAATATAGTGACCTATCAATTTTCTTTTTGTTTTAGATTAGGTAGACATAGCCAAAGATATGTGCAGAGTTTGATTAAATTCTTTTATGTGAAACTCGATAAAATAGCAGAAGTACCAACTTAAAATTGACAAAAATATGCAAAAATAGCCCTTGGGTCTGCTGAACAAATATTTCTTTCTTTACAAAATCATTTTCTTTTGATTTCTCTGAGCATGTTTCAAATAGATATATTGTTTTCCGTTATAAAAATGCTTAGATATCACATTTATGCTGATTATTGTACTTTACTGAAATATATTTTAGGATTATAGAAATTTTGAAAAATGTTAAATATAGCACCATATCTAGGGGCAATTTAAATTAAAACAAAGCTGGTGACCTAGTATTTTTATTTCATTTTTCAATACATCATAACATGATCTTTTAATACAAAACATTTCATTAAAATCTATTATTGAGAAAAAAATTACGAAACTGTAGCGAGCGTTCTAAACAAATGTTGTATTTAAAAATGTGTTATATAATGTAAACTAACTGGAAATGGATGAGACGTTAAATATATAAATAAATAAGGTGTATGAAGTGTTGCATGGCATGCAAAGAGAATGTGACACTGTCAAGTTATGTCCCCCTGTAGAAGCCACATTGAGAGAAATGGTAAGTCAATGTGTATCTTAATTCAGTGTTTATAAACAGTTTCTCAATTGGAAATTGTTATTTGATGTTTCAGGAAAAGAATAGGTTGCTATAGTGAAAGAAACAATTTAAACTGCAATTCTATCAACATTCGGCCATCAGTGACACAATGATTTCGTTGACCTGACGGAAAAGTACAAACATAAAAGTACATTGTTCAGTTACATTGTCACCGTGGATAAATATGTTAGAAATGTCATTATGACTGACAATTCTCACGCTAATATAAACTAATGGTCGGTCGTTTTGGTGCCTATGAAATACTAATGTGTCTCGAAGGGAGAAATAACAAGAACATTATAGCCCAAGTGTTATTTGTTGACGATTACGCTGATGTGATTGCTTTCTTCACCTCCTACGTAGGACAACAGCTTATGAATACGCAGCAATAAATATTGACTAAACAGTTCACTACTATAAACACCTTTACCACTATATACAGTCATATACTTATCAACTGGTATTTTGGAAGGACAAACAGTGTTGTGCAATCAGCCACCTCTCAAGAAAGACCATTGTTTTGATATTGCTAAAGGTCAGCCTGTAAGAAACCTATACTGAAATAATAGAGCAAGGATAGTTTAAAATGCAAGTCAACTTGGTTTAAAGGCAAGTTTTTGCATTATTGTTAGGTGACATTTGTAAAATTTGTGAATATAATTAGGCATATCAAGCATTTAACAATAAATAGCTAACATATAATAATCAAAGTATAAAACTAAAAATATAAGACACTGTTTATGGATGTTTGTTCCGGACGTACGTACTGTGTAATAACTTTGGTGTTGATTGACGGAGCCTTGTACCTTCAAGGAGTTGCAGAGTGGGTTACAAACTTGATATATAGAAACAACGACATATCAACAACAAGATACACAGCATACAACAATCCTTATGTTTATACAGAAATAGTAGTATAACACTTACTTATATGCATACCAATAAAAGTACTAGTAACAAATTAAAGTGGGTTTGAAAATTAGCATAAAGTAACTGTGCATGCATGTACAAAGCAGTATCCGGAATTATGGTTGGAATAAAAAGCTTATACCCTTTATCATATAAAATAAATGTGGCAAATAACAAGGTCTACAATGTAATAAGTCAATATTACAAATGAAATAAAATAAAATTATAACACACATAAAAGATGTTTTAAGGATCAGACCTCCATAAAGCTAAAAATAGTCAAATATTTATTATTCCATATTTTTTCATGGAATGAAAAGTCAAATAGGGAATGAATCCTATATAACTAATACTTTAAAATTATAAAACCATCTTTGCTGAACTTCATGGTAATCATCTTCCGCGCTTATGCGCATGCGCAAAAACTACGTCACAGAATCAGGGGCAAAATTATATGACAAAAGAGAAATACCCATAGGTACATAACATATGTAAATACCCTTTAATAACTTTGTATCTTCTATTGTGTACTTTGCTGAAATATCTTTTTTAAATGTCTGGTTGTAAACTCTGCAACAGAGGTAATGTACGTGATTTGGAACCAGGTAAAAGAAATGCAATGCAAATGTAAAGGTATTTATTTCCCCCAAAACATGCTACATTTTCACCAAATCATGTCTTGTCTTCAAATTCTTTAACTAGTTGTAAAAAGATCATCAAAACATCAAAAAAAAAAAAAGAAAAATGAAACAGACTACCTAAAGTATGGAAAATTTAATGACAAAAAAGAGATCAATTACAAAATATACTCTGATAAACAAACTTGAACAAGACATTATTTATTAATGAAGAATATAACAACATTTAATGTTTTACGTCAAATATTCATGTAGGTATTTAAAACATTTTTTTAAATTTTTAAAACAAGCAACATTTAACATGTATCGGGCCTTGAAATGTGTAAATAACATTTATGCCTGTAATAATAATATTTCATAATTAAATGCCTTATTTTCTTCCTAAAGGTGCATTAAAGGAAACAGTCAACAACGGCTAACCTTCGTCTTTTGAAATTTATTATATTTTACATCAAAGTCAAAACAGTATTTGCAGACTGAATCAGTTATATTAGTGTTTAAATAAGGCACATTTATGATAAAATTATCGGTTAGTGAACGGAGTCAAAGTATGATATCTCTAATGTATGGTGCTCCCCTTTATGGCGTTTGTCTTACGTACTGGAAGGCTCGAAAATGATCCGATTTGCATCAGACTTTTTCAACAAAGAATTTATATTTTTATCATGCACGTGTAAACATAAGAATATTTATTTTAATCAATCTTACATGTAGCAACGTGTATGAATTTGGTAGAAAATAGAATGAAATTAACGAATAAAACAAAGTGATAATAAAAATACTTATATATTACTATTTTCTTCGTTCATAGTATAATATTGTGCATTAAAAATGTGAAGAAATAAAACGCAATGTAAATATTGCTCAGAATGTAACAAACCTGACTTGAAGCGCCGCAACGAAGATGTCAAATATCCAATGGTCTTATCTTACGATAAGATTTTCTTACAAAACCATTCCATTGTATTCTACAAAACTGAATAAAGTAATATCCTACCTGTTCCACATGATTTAAACTATTTCCAGCACCTTTAACAAAGTTTAAACTTTAAACATGGTGGCCATAGATAAGCGGATAGCATTTTCAGAATGGAAAAGGTATGAATACAGTTTCGCAGCATTTGTTTACGGCGAATATTAATAATTTTTCTATCAAATTAAGGTTAATGTCTAAGTAATATTCAATTAACAAAGAGCCCGTATCTTATATACATAAATAAATCAACGCTTTTTGTTTTTATAGTCAAATGAATATAATAAATGATTTTAATTTATATACCGATTTTAAAAGCTGTCTTCACGGTACATTTTTTGGATAAGAATGCAAACAGTAACATTTTTTTAAAATGTTTGAACTTACTATATTTTTTTTCGATTCTGCGTGACTGGAATGCTAGAGAATGTGTCGCTATTAAACCATGTTTGTTTCTCAGATTTCTGCGCTATCCAAAAAGTTCACAATTTTGATCAGAAAATTGAATTTACACAAAGGGCTAGAAATAAGTTGAACATTTTGATACGGAAATAAGAGTTAAAAAACAGTCATTTTGAAACATCTGGTCAATGTTTGTTCTAAGTTTCATTAGTGTTACGAATTCCAAAGTAACTTTTCACCAGAAAATCCTCTTCGACATATAGGTCTATATAACCTATATTAAATTGACGTTGTAACAAAGTTGACTGAAATATGAGGGGTGTTGCATACAGGGATGTGCCTTATTATAATTGTAATTTAATTAATTATAACCAATTACAGATTTTGATCTAATTGAAAATAATGAATAATTAAGCACAAACTAAATTAAAGTAATTGAAATTAATTAATTACTGACTTAGATTTTGGTTGTAATTGTCAATTAAATCTAATTACTTTCAATTACTTTGGCTTTTTTACTGATTAATGGGCGTGTAAAATTTTCACAGTGACAGTAAATAGCTAACAAGTATTGTTGTATCAACAATCAGGTGTTAGAGGTGTTAATCGCTATTCAGTTCTGTTAAGTGTGATCAACGGGTGAACATTTTAGTCACTAAACCTAATAATTAGGAATATACAGAAAAACTGATATTGACAGGTCGAGGTTTACAGACAAAAATTTTGAGGCACTCATGTTCTTATAGTGCAATAAACCTTTGTGAGTTGCAGGATATTGTCTCATATGAATGTCAATGTGTACATTTGCTGATACGAACTGAATGACTGAATTTCAGTATGTTTTCTTGCTGACATTTGCTGATACTAACATGCATGTATTAAGTTAAAAGATCTGATTTGCTGCTTTTATGCACATTTTGTCAAAAAAGCTTTGAATTGTAAATAATTATGTTGAATAGTAAAAATTGTTTTGCAAATGACTGAATTGTTAGAGATAAAATAATTAATTATAAGTAATTACTTTTGGCAAAATAATTGTAATTAATTAATTACTTTTTGAAAATGGCTTGTAATTTAATTTAATTTAATTAGCAATTTTCTCATTGTAATTGGAATTAATTATTTTTTAAAATAATTAGGCACATCCCTGGTTGCATATATTATTACCTCTGATAAACAGACTCAGTCAAACCAAGTCTGCTATTGTTTTACTTAATTGTGTCCTGTGCTTGAGAAGGATCTTCTTAAATTCTATAATGATCTTTTACTCAATGAAGTTTGATTATAAGTTATGTTTATATATACAATCAGACTATGAGCTATTGTCAATCTTACTCACAACTCGGACTCAGAGGTCCAAATATGCAGCTGAGGTAATGAAAAACAAAATTCGTACTAATTTAGAAACAATGTAAAAATGGTCTTAAATAAGACACGTATTTGAAACCTTCATGAAAAAAATGTATATATGTAAACACAATATCTACCGACAATTATGTATATTTTTCAAATGCTACAGTTTATTACGTTTTCAATAGAACTTTAGAATGTTTTCATCAGTTATCAAAAATAACTTAAATACGTTTAAGTAATTATTCTAAATTGGTGGCAGACAAATAGCAGCTACAGCAGAATAATATCCCTCGTAAAAAATTACAAAATTTGATTATCAAATTCTAATTTTTTGGATGTAGTTGTTAACTTACCGTAAGAAATATACATAAGGATTATCTCCCTTAGACCATTGAGTAACACGCAAAAAATAATGAGCGCCAAGACGATTATGATCAACCATACGTAGTCTACGTCACTAGACGCTCTATACCCCAGTGAATTGAAATTAGGCGAGAGTGCAGTCCCAAAAAGAAAATACTGGAGAGGAGGATTGGTAGTAGTATGGTAAGTTAACAGCTACATTCATAAAATTAGAATTTAATAATCAAATTTTATAATTTCATTTCATTCCCTTGTTAACTTACCATACCAAATATACATAAGGATAGATTAAAAATCTTACCCCAAACTGGAGGTGGGTGTATTTTCTTCTCTATCCCTAAGTGAATTCCCAAGATAACATCTAGTCTTCTGAATGTACATGAAGTAGTCCAACTGATCTACATCACTGATACCCACTATATACATGTTAACACCAAAATGTACATGTTCAAGTAATGAAGATAGGAATTCCTTTCCACAATGCAACACGCAGGAAGGTTTAACCTCTGTACACGTGTAGTCCAAAAAGTCTTTAAGGTTGAAATTACAGTAGAATACTAGTATCAACCTTTCTCAGATAGAAACGTGTGAAGGTATACTCATAATTCCAGTCCACTGTTTCAAGATTGGAGCTCATGTTTGCACCCTTTAACAGGGTCCAGGAAGTACCAACTGCACGTGTGGAATGAGCTGTCACTTTTATAGGTTTGTTGTAAGCCACCTTGCCAAAGTATGTTTTGAAACGTCATATTGAGGTTTTGATCTACGAAAAGGTTCTGTCCTTTTTAAATATATTATTTTTTATTATTATACCAGATTTATATAGCTCCCTTTCCATGATCAATTTCACGTTCAAAGGCGCTTTACATAGTTTAAATGCAGCCACACAGGGCGCATAATTCATCCTCTACTAGTACAGAGACAGAGCGAACTGACCAGAGGGACAGAGTGAGACAAAGCCCCCACGACAGAGAGATCAGAAATCAGATACAGGCTTGTCCGGCTAACTTAGCCTAGCTCGTTGCGAATAGACAGCCTGGTTCTTTAACGTGCCCAGTGTATAGCACTGATACACGCAAGGATTGCCTGGGTTCCTGACCAGTACACCTCTAGTTGGGTGGGAAACACTGAAAAGCGTTTCTGAAATGCCACTGACTATTTAGGATCTAACTTCTTTTCGTCATTAAAGTCTCTAATCCAAATCTTGTTACCACAATCCGACGGTCTGTCCTGCTTGGACAATCCTTGTCTCAGAAAAAGAATTCCCTCGCTAAGTACAGTGACGTATCCAACTTCTAAACTTAGCGACTGGAGGTCTGAGCAACGTCTGAATGTTGTGATGGCTGTAAGAAAAACAGTTTTGAAAGTGACATGTTTCAAAGAAGTATTGGTAATGGCTCAAACGATGGCAATCTAAGCATTTTAAGAACTCTGTCTAAATCCCAATCTGGGGCTAATTTGTAGAGAGGTGGTCTTAGACTGAAAACACCTCTGAGTAACCTGATAACATATGGGTGTTGCCCCCCTTGTACATTATCAATGGGAGGAAGGACAGATGAAAGCATCGATCTATAGCCTGCTATTATTCTGTACTGTAAGGAAGCAGTAAAGGGATCTTTATCCCGTTCACTACACCGGCTACTAAACTTTTTGAATTTTCTAGTCTCTTTCTTCCTGTTCGTCATAACGCTGTGACCAAATTTTTGACACTTTTAGAAAAGTCTTTTGTTTTGAAATTTCTGTTGAGAGCAGCCATGCTGTTAGTTTGAATATTTGGACTAACATTTCTGTTTTCTTTCTGCACTGGTATCTGTATTGCAATCAGAAACTGTAGAAGTGAGAAGTGAGATGCAATTAGCAGGATCAGACATTTGAATTGGGACATGTGTTGAAGAACTTTGGGGATAAGGCATATCGGAGGAAATGCATATGCTATCATTTTATTGCAAAGGCCTAGTTGTGAGGAAACCAAGTGCAAAATACTGGGAGTTTGTGATTGTGAACTGAAGCAAACAAATCTATCATAGATGTGCCCAAGGACTGAACAGCATCTGAAATATGCGGTCGTTCAGAGTCCCAAACTAGGTAACACAGACTGGCTGATTTAATGCCCCAAACTGCCTGAAAATTTTTTTGGCCGTTCAAGTGACCACCTTAACCTATTTTTGACGAGTCGGTGGTTATTGTTGCTGTTGTAGACCACTGCTGCAGGGATCTGCCCCTCAGCGTATTTGCTCTTTGTAACTACCATTTCATATGATTGATCAAATGAGGAGTCATAGGTACAATTGCCTTTAGGTCTCTGGATAGTGGCTTCCAATGAGCTAGTAGATGTAGTTGAACTGGGCGCAT
The DNA here is from genome assembly GCF_021730395.1 of Mercenaria mercenaria. NCBI lineage: Eukaryota > Metazoa > Mollusca > Bivalvia > Venerida > Veneridae > Mercenaria > Mercenaria mercenaria. The sequence goes on from NC_069368.1 coordinate 56,202,181, forward strand.
ATGTAGACGGGCAAAAGGAATTATCTCTATGCACGATGCCATTTGACCCAGAACATGTAAAAACTGGAAAGCACTTCTGTTTTCCAGTATGAGAATCTTGACCGAGATTTCTAATTTTGAGATTCTTTCTGTAGTCGGGAAAGCTAGACCTAATCTTAGAAACTGCCCAGGTAATTTTTGGTACAGGGATGTAACATCAGAAAATACAGGTCAAGTTCGACTTTGGGATCAGGAGGTCAAAGGTCAAGGTCACATTGACTCGGAACAGTTAAACGGTTTCCGGATGATAACTTGAGAACGCTTGGGTCTAGGATCATAATTTGTTGTACACAGATGTAATCTGATAAAATACAGGTCAAGTTCGACTTGGGAGTCAGTAGGTCAAAGGTCACAGTGACACTGAACAGTAAAACAGTTTCCGGATGATAACTTGAGAACGCTTGGGCCTAGGATCATAAAATTTTGTACACAGGTGTAACATGATAAAATACAAGTCAAGTTTGATTTTGAAGTTAGTAGGCCAAAGGTCAAGGTAACAATGACACGAAACAGTTAAACCGTTTCCGGATGATAACTTAAGCATGCTTGGGACTAGGATCATGAAAATTGGTAGGGAGTTTGGTTATGACCAGCTGATGACCCCTTATGATTTTGAGGTCAGTAGGTCAAGGTCACAGTGACCTGGAACATTTAAAATGGTTTTCTGACAATAACTTCAGAATACTTTGGACTAGGATCACAAAACTTCATAGTGAGGTTGGTCATTACCAGCAGATGACCCTTATTAATTTTGAGTTCCAATGGTTAAAGGTGAGAGTGACCCAGAACATTTAAGCCTTTTCCGGACAATAACTTTAGAACGCTTGAGCTGAGGATCATGAAACTTCATAGTGATGTTGATCATGACCAGCAGATGACCTGTATTGATTTTGAGGTCAGTAGGTCAAAAGTCAAGCACGTTCGGCTTTAAAATTGGCTTAGTTCTGTGACAAGGCTATATTGTGGGGGTATAATTCGTCACTCATGTGACAACTCTAGTTTATCATTAGCTCGATTTCATTAGGTCGATATTTTGTTTAGCTCGATGAGATTTTTCAGTCCCGTCAGCTAACCTGTACTGTTTTTACACCTGACTTCATCGATATCACAGCTTGTCAAAAATATCGATGTTTTTGTAAGGTGTGAAAATCAACAGATGTATTAATCATAATCAGGTTAGTTTGTGAGTGTGTGTGTGTGTGTGTGTGTGTGTGTGTTGTTTAAGAAATAATATATCTCACTAGTGATTTGTCGCTGAATAAATCATTGTTTGGAGTTCAGATGCGAAGGCCCGAATGATATAATAATACGCATCTGAACGACAAACAATGATTTATTCAAGAGCAAATCACTAAATGAGATATATTATTTCGATTCTAACACGTTACCTAGGACTTTAAAGTACATCCTTGACGACGTTCATTAAATATTTGCCCGTTTTCAATCGGTTTCTTTTCCAGCGCGCCGCTATGCCGTTTGACGCTATGACGTAATAATTGTGACGTCAGAACAGTGAATTGTTGTATAATAATTCACTGTTTCCAGCCTTCTTTGTTTAATAGGAAAATGAATCGGATCGTGTTAGAATATTTTTGTTGTTATCTAATCCTTAATTCAATTTAAATGTTAGCAAGTTTTGCATTTAATTCTCAATGATATAACAATATTTCGATTGAGTAACAATATAAGTATTTAAATGACGAATTTTCGTAATTAAAAACCATTAAAATGACGTTTATTACGTTTTATATTATTTATTTCCCCTTTTAAACCCTCTAAAAGAAATATGGGATGTAATGAAAGTAAAGACGTCCTACACAGATACAAAATATAGTCCCAGATAGACAATAGAGAGTTTGAGATTTCAAACTTCGCCTTCCCCTTCAACGTCTCTCATATATATTTTGGGTAAAACGTCACCGATATGCGTGTATTTTATTTATATCACACGTTGCTACTAAAGTTTTCCATGTAATATCACGTAAGCCTAAGACTTCTCATTATTACTATGCGAAATAAAAAGCTTAGTTTCAGGATTTCTGCTTATTAAGTTATTTGATTATCCATATATATAATTAGACTAAATTTGATGCGAAACACTATCAATAGGTATAAGAATAATGAAGTTTTGTATGGCTAATGATTTTAACTAAATACCTTGAATTGAACCTGGAAGTATGAAGTTATCAACTGATTTTGAGAAACTTTGAGATTTTGTTCAAACTTTAACCTTTACGGCATATTTGTGTCCCCAGGCGGTATCGATTATACCAGATGGGCCTTTTTGTCGTATAAAGTGAAGTTTTGAACGTCCGAAGATGTGATATCACGAAAGTCGAAACTTCATTCTTTTTACATCTACTCTGTCCACATACACGGCATCAAAGACTGAAATATGGATGGAGGCACATGGCATGACAGTCATTTTACTCGAAAAAAAAAATAAATACGCGCGATTATCATTTGGTGGAACATTTTATTTTCACATCCAAATAAAATCAATCTGTTTCTGTCGGACACTTAATACGGCAATTGCGTTTTAATTATAAACATAAAATGGTACTAGTAAGACGGCAATTCTTCTGAAGTATCAGACAATTTCAGATCTATGATATCATGATGCGAGAAGTTTCCTGTTAGCCGTATGGGATAACTCCATTCTTTAAATGCACGGAACCAGAGCCTGGCAGAGGGACATTGCGGGTTAATTCCCCCTTTGTTTCTTACATTTTACAAAGAAAGTCGGTCTTGAAACTCGGTGTGACCCTACCCTACCCCTACCCCCTTCCCCCCCCCCCCCCCCCCCCCTTAAATTGGGTGACCCCCTCTTTAATGTTGGTGTCCCTCTAACCAAAATTCCTGAATCCGCAGATGCTTTACTTATGAAATAGTATATTAAAATCATATTGTGCTGTCTGAGAGTTTGGCATTATACAGAGTCATACAGAGTGTCATTATCACTTTGATTGTTCCTTCTCAAGGGAAGGAACACTTATGGTGAACATGTCACACTTGACTGAGCAGGTAGTGGATACAAGGGTATCACCAAAGGCATCCGAATTCCAGTAGGGCTCCGTCATCTTGGACTCATGCATATTCATTACAAATAGCCTCTTTACCAGTGTGTATTTACGCACCTTTAAGTCAATCTTCAGACTAAAGTTTAGTGAAATACAACTACGTAATAACAGGTCTTCAAGAAACAATAATATAGTTTAAATCATATAACTCCTAAATCTAACTTGTCATAATGAGGAATCGAGATTATTTAAACGAATAAGCACCATCTAAAAATAGACTCCCGCCAGAATATCGTCTGCTACTATTCTGCTTGGTTTCATTTTTTCAAGCTTAATTTCTACGGTCCCAGACGGCCGTATTTCGTTCTGGAGCTGGAAGTATCAATCATGCGATGCAATTAAGCAACGCGTTTGGCAGCACTGTTTCTGTCCATGTATTGCTATATATGAAACGAGGCTAACATACGGTAAAATTCCGATCTGTGCCACTCCACTAGTGAAGATTTCCGAAATTTTGATAGAATGATGGTCTTTATTATTCATTGTCCGCTGATATAATATTTAAGTAGAAGGTGTTTGATTATTATTATAAGTTAAATACAAAACATGTATATGTTTGTGTGGAAATAACTTTAAATGTTTTCAAATAGATAAGAATGCACGTAAACTAATAAAACACATTTTTCATTATTGTGTTTCTAAACATCTGTAACAGGATGCTAAAAACAGATCCCTTAAAAAGAATATTTAATATGCGCTAGAAGGAACCTTTTGGTAAGCTAAATCTTGTACGATCATTATAGGTTATTAACTTTGTATGTGGATATATGCACGAGTTCTGCAGCGGTAATATTGCGCGACTTTAGGAGCGCTATATTGTCTGCGAAAGAACGAGTGCATATACCCACATACAAAGTTGATAACCTTTTTATTACATATCCACTATCAAATGATTAATTTATATCTAAATTATCGTTGTGTCACGAAAGACAGGAAAAAATACGGAAAAAAATTCTCCGAAAACGCAATTAACAAATCAAACTGACGCGCATTAACATTTTTCTACGAAATGACGTCAACTTGTTGTCGCAACGTGCGCGTGGACGCCATGGGCGTCACGCGATTCTTTCCATTACAACGTTAAGAAACCATTCCACGTCCTATATTAGTCCAACTCATGACGTAATTATAACTTTCATTTCATTTCAGTCTGATAAATTACTACATGCCAGTATCTAATAGGTCAGATTAATCAAAGTGTAAAAGTAAACAAAATGTTGCATAAATTTCAAATTAAACATACACACAATAGCAACAAAAAATCTAAAGAAACGAGATCCGCAATGGACGCACCGTCAGGGGAGGTAACTAGAGTCACGCGGATTGGGACTAGTCCGATATGAAAGCGTTCAACGTCATGATATGGAAAAATATTGCACGATCGCGGTCCATTGAAACCCAATGGAAAATAATTTTAGGTATGTAATAATCATTTTTATTTCCTCTCATGTATGATTTACAATAGTGCATTGTATACTGACTATACTGACATAATTTTATATAAAACCTAAATGTCTGGAGCGACACTAACGATTTTTTACATTGTTCACATCGTTTTATCGTCTGATTTTTTTTTTTTTTTTGGTAATCGCTCTAATATCCATGCGATGATTATATTAATTGAAATGTTTTTTATTTAATTTTCATTTTTTTTTCCTTTCTAAAGCCGCTTGTAAAATTCCTGCCCTTTCGGACAATTGGTATCAAAATGCACGAAAAAACGATCATAATTACGGACAAATTGAATGGGCGGATTAAAAGAAGTAAGGTTCATTCTAATGTTTGAAATCTCAAGGAATTTTAATCGAACTTCAACTTTATACGTTAACGTCGCAAGAGACGTTGAAGGGGAAGGCGAAGGTTGAAATCTCAAACTCTCTAATATCTTTACGTCGAACTTCGGATACGTCGATGAAATTTTTGCAGTCTCTTGAATATCGAGGTAACGGTATTTGACTGTATATAATCTATTATATATTCAGGATTTTTTTTATTAAATTATACATGTACTGTCTATTATTGGTTCTGTAAAAAATTCATATTACTAAATACATCTATACTAATTGACCACAAAAGTCTACCTAACGATTTCAAAAACAGTTCTAATGATATTATGATAAAAACATAAACTCCTGTCATATTGTCCATAACAACGAAAGTAATAAAAATATTTTGAAGGGTGTAAATGTTACAAAGATTTAACGTCAGCTATTCAGCAACTATAAATGCTTGAGCATAATTCTGCAGGACATTTACAATGTAGTAAAGGCTTTATTTTCTTTCATTTCTAGAGAAAAATCAAACATCTGGTACAGGTGATTTGAAATAGTTCAATTAATCTTGTTGCCGGTCAGTTTAGGGTGGCTATTGACAGGTGGTACTAATCGCTCTTCTTGACATTATATAACCCCAGAATCGCATTTAATAAGTCTGGTGAGATGAGCCTAGCGAGAAAATGGTTTTCTTAGAAAATATTAGTGTCAGTATGAAGAAAGAATAAACTTTATTACAGATAACTTGATCTCAACAGACTTTGTAAGTCTACTTTTTGCCTGCGCATCTTCACCAAACATGTAAAGCAAATATTTATTTTTTCCTCTCCTTGTTTACAGCCAAGTATTTACTGAAACGACTATCCCGAAAATCAATCAAGTTCACTGTTTTCAGCAGACGACAAGATCGAACGTCTATCCGATTCTTCCTCCAAGAATCCACTGTTCCGTCTTTCAGTCTCACTGACCAAAATAGAAACAGCATCATCTGTATTTTGCGGTTTTCTGTAAACCCCCAACTCATAATCTCTGTCAAGACTATTTTCTAGAGATAGCCCAGTCGAGGGTCTAAGAGCATCGTCTGTGACCGATTTATTTTGAATATCAGGAGAACATTTTTGAGCCAACAAAGTCTCATCGTTCTGACACGGTTGAGATTGAGACACATTTTCTGACAATAAATTTGTCAAAATGTCCAATTTCGAGTTGAAAGTCAAATAACGCTGTTCAAACTGCGAAATCAATCTATTTTCAAGTAATTCCAACGCATTATCGTCGTCCTTATGTGTTCTTGACAAAGATTTACCCCCGCACGACAGAGTTTTTTTTCTTCGTATTTTTGGGAGTTTCCGACTCATTTTCGGATAATTTACTCTCTTTGTCCAATCACTAAATAATAAATCCACAAAGAAATTCAAAAACCGGAAAAAATTTTCTCAGTGAAAAACACGTGGACTGCAATGGCATGAAAAATTAACTGGGTATAGAGCGTCTAGTGACTAGACTACGCATGTTGATCATGTAGTCTAGACGCTTTAATTTTGCATGTTACTCAGGTCAAGGAAATCCTTATGTATATTCGTTGGAAGTTAACAATGAATGAAATAAATCAGAATTCCGTGCAACGTGATACCATTCATACATAAAATTACAGTTTTTAAATCATACAAACATGTCTTGCTGCTTGCAGTAGAGTACTTATTTTAAACGTATTTGAGATTCCAAAATTCTTCTGATAATTTATTCTGAAGTTTTGTGCACTCGACATAGAAAGAGAAATTACTTAATAGTATCCGTACATTTTACAAAACGTTTTTTCTCTGATCACTGTAACTAAGCTTTGATAAACGTTATCAAGTTTACATGCCATATATTCCTTATCTTACTTACTTTAAATTATGTGTGTCAGTAAATGTTTTACCTTTACTCAAGAAATAAGTCATCGACAGCGGACATGTTTGAAGTTTTGTTCATCATTTGTGTCACCATATTTGGGATGACTACAGCTGAAACAGGTCAGTTTGAGTAATCACATTGTGCAATTTGTTTCATGTTTCAGTTTTCAAGTAGTCATAAAATTTCGACTTGTGCGGTAAAAGAAAAATGCCCACTTATCTATATGAGTGGAACGCGGACAGATTTTCAATAACGTTTATATGCTAATTTTCTTTCAGAAAATGAAACAACTTTACTTAAAAGACTTGAAGCAACTGAAAACCTAGTTCGGGAACTTCTCCAAGAAGTGGACGACTTGAAATCTCAAGACAAGGTTCAACGAAGTCATATTGCTAAAATGGAAAAGCAACTTCGTGTCCAGCAGCAACGAAGTTCTCAACTAGAAACTCTAATAAGGAGGTTCAAAGTTTCTGACCAAAAGAAAAGTTCCCCTACAGATAATGGTAGGTTAAAATTTTCAAAATGACTTTGTGACAGGAAAATTATTATTGATTTTGGTTTAAACTTTTTTTATTTTATACAGTATTACCCATTCTCAGTATTTTATTTCATAAAACTGTTGCACTGTTCCTTTTTATTCTATTTGTGAATTTAGTTTGTAATAATTCAAGTAGACTAAGTAATAGATATACTTTCAAAACGTACGCAAATACATGAGATAAGATAAAAGGTCCTTGCTGAGGTCGGAGTACATTTTGTCAAGTTTTTTCTTTTAATTTTGCTTAATATCCTTTAATCGACCATTTTCAACCATCATTTACTGAAATATCAAAATTAATGTGAAAATCAATATTTTTCTTTCTGTAGGTTCATCAGTGCAAAGAATACGGAGAGTGGAAAATGAAAACCCCGTTGCATTCTTTGCTAAGATGGTTAATCATCTTGAGCATGGTGGTGTACATCAGACCGTTATATTTGAGAGCGTCGTTACAAACGTGGGGAACGCTTACAACAGCCAACTTGGCAAATTCATAGCTCCGGTACCTGGAACGTACGTTTTCTCAACAACGTTGGTGTCACGCCATTTCAACGGTGCACATGCACAGTTCGTAAGCAACGGGACTGCTTTGACAACTATGTACGTAAACGCTGGGCAAACTGGGGATGATACGACTAGCCAAACTATTGTTCTTCAGTTAGAGAAAGGCGAAGATGTTTCAGTCCAAAATCTCGACACGGACAAATCCTTTTACGGAAGCAGTCACAGCATTTTTTCTGGATTTTTATTGGAAGAGGACTACTCAAGTTCTGTTATTGTGGGAAAATAAGGCGAAAAGCACGCTACAAGTTTCAAGTTTCAATTTCCATAGACCTTGAACTTATTTAACCTTATGTGAAGAATATATTGTAAATGTTTAATATTTTTAGACGCATCTGAAATGATTTTTTAGCTTGAAAGCAACTAATATATTTTTTATAGAAAGCTGGATTTGAAGACATACACTGATTCTTGTACGACAAAGTTGTCACTAACGTTTATTCTGTTTTTATTCAAAATTAAGTCATTAATATTTGATTAAATACATGATACACTTGAAACGTTTAAAGTGGCTATTCTTGCTGGATCTTTTATCTTGCTTTGTATTTCAGTGTTCCACTCCGCCAATGTTAGATAAGCGACTTGAACGAATATAGTACCAATGCGACTTAAGTGGTTCTAAATATAACCACAATATGTACAAACTGGTTGAACCGCGTTATCAAGTGACGTTTTTGCTTTTAACCTTTATCTTAATTACATCGATCGTAGAATAACTATACTCAATAAGATTTAATAAGAAGACTTATTTTTTCTTGCCGATTTTGAAATTACACAAACTCAATTAAAAAGTTCTATATATGTAAAATAATTATGTTTACAGTTAATTTTATATTTTGCTGTTTTTTTTTACCATATCAATTATGTCACTATTTTAACAACAAATGGGTGGAAATGCATTGCAAAATGGCTGACGTTTATGTACCACAAAACTGTCTTTCGTGTCCAGATGTTCTATTAAGATTATTTGCTCTTTCGCTGAATCAGTCGCTACTAAGCACACATGCCCAGGACAGGAATTCAAAATAGCTCGAGCAGACGGATCAATACAGACAAAATATGAAAGTGTCAAGCTAGACTGTGTTTATTGTTGATAAATATGTTGTAAATGTCGTCGGGTTTGACAGTTCATATACTAGTAAAAAGAGTGATGTGTTATATTTGCGTCTAACGGGAAGAATATACCATCAATATCGTTCATATATTACACTTTAAAGGATCATGAAAATGGTAAAAGACAACAGAATTACTTATAATCTGAATTTACCTCACAGCGGTTGTTCCTTAATTACAAAACCGTTTCAATACTTCAACAAAACACAACAAAAACAAAGATAAGTCAACTAAACTCTTCATATAAGCAGAATCTTACTGTATGAACACTGCTGTATTCAAAATCAATTTCTGACCAGTACGTTTGAATTGGGAAATGAAGCAAAATAATACGAAATTTGTATGACATTTATTAAGAGCAATTAGCTCAAAGTAATTTGTTTGTTTGGTTTTGGTTTAACGCCGTTTTTAACAGTATTTCAGTCATGTAACGGCGGGCAGTTAACCTAACCAGTGTTCCTGGATTCTGTACCAGTACAAACCTGTTCTCTGCAAGTAACTGCCAACTTCCCCACATGAATCAGAGGTGGAGGACTAATGATGTCAGACACATTGTCGTTTATCAAATAGTCACGGAGAACATACGTCCCGCCCGAGGATCGAACTCACGATCCCGCGATCCGTAGACCAACACTCTTACCTACTGAGCTAAGCGGGCGGGTAGCTCAAAGTAAAAGAATCATTACTCTACAGAGTTACTAGACCCCTAATCTTTACCTTCGCAATCTTTAGATTGCACATATCCCTAAAATGTATACAACATCGATAACACACTTACGAATCTCGTATCAAATTTTGTTAGAGTTTAGGTTTATAATTTAATCTCTTATCTCTGAAGATTTGCAGCGACGATCAGAAAGACGACCTTACTAAAATATATTTTTCTACGGTAACACCATACCCTATCAAAACTCTTGTAAGATATTTCATTTATAGTCCGATCAGAGTTATGGCTCTTGACTTAGTAAAACTATGTATAAAAATTTGCATCACACGTATCTTAAAAATGTATTTGGCCTAAGTTCATGAAATATAATAGGAATATTATTCAGCATGGGGTTTTGTTTGGGATTGATGTCCGTCAGCCAGAAATATGCCCTTGATTTAACAACAACCCAACTCTGGAAATGCTCGTCGGGTGTATTGTTTAATTCTCTATACAAAAGAGAGGGCCTCGCATTGAAATAAAAAATACCCCTGCTAATTTGGAAATAACTTGTTTCTGCGAAGGTATATCAAAACCTAATTTTAAAAGGAATATTGTTTACGAACTTCGAACTTTTATATTAGTTTTGACCTGTTTCAAATGACCCTTTATTTTCTCTTGTTGCTTTGCGGTCTGTGAAGACATTGAGCACATGTGTACGTATAGGCTTTTTTAAAATTTTCTTTGTATTGTTATTCACATGGGGATATTCATATTGTACATATCGTGCCTTTCGTTGCCATAGCGGATCGTAGGGATTCAACTTATGTGTAAAATTTTCACTGTTATGTGACTTTGAAACATGGTGGGCATTAAGAGAAGAGTTGTGTAAGATTAACCAGTTTAAAATCTCGAGTGTTGCAATTTTACGCTAACCGTTAAGCTGTGCCATATTTTTTTGTTTTTATTACCTTTGTCCATTTGTTTTACTTTGTGTGTTTTGTGAACATACAATTCATGTACATATTTCAGATTATCGCAACCAATTTTTATCTCGAAGAACACTGAAGTATTTCAGGCAGGAAAATAACTACTCCTGATGACTTAACACATACAGAAAGTGTGCGTGTAAAACTTAATACCCTTGGTGTAACTGTTGCATTGTATGCAGGGCATAAAAAGATATATAATATATTTAATCCATGTTAAAATACTAATATACACTTTACGCAACACTAAATACATTAATCTGCCAAAAAGCTTAAAAACTACAAATAGTAATTTTTTGAAACTGAGCGTTTCAAACAGTACTGGACAATTGAAACAAAATCAAAAACCGACACCACAGAATTTTATTTTATGCATTTTATTTATCCATTGTTTAGAAATCAGTCAACATGCACAGAATCGTCTAGAATATACAAGCAAGAGAAAAACAATGTGAAGAAGGGAACTGATCCAAGAAATAAAGTTAATAATGACGTTTATATTTTTATACATGTATTTTTACGTATGTGTAGGTGTAGTTAGCATCTGCTTTAAATTACCCGAACAATTATTTAATTGGAATTTTAAATTACGGATTTAAAACAAACTAGGTTTGGTCTTTATATACTTTAAAACGCGCACTAACAAATATTAAAACTCACCTTTCAGTTTTCACTTTAAAAATGTTTTTAGTTCTAAAACTCTTGGTCAGTAGGACGCCATGTGTGCGAATACAGGAATTTTGTCATGCTGCTAGTATACAACATTGTTTAAAGGTCCAATACTAAGGAAAGTGAACATTTTAATTTCTTTTTAAAAGCACAGAAACTATTTCATTTTATTGGAAAATGAAAGTTGGTATGTAGAAATTCGAAATAAATCGTAGTATATGTACAATTATTTTTCTATGAAGTATGAAGAAAGTTAAAAAGACCTGGGGGGTCATTCTGTCGATTCATTGAAATTTCAACATAATACACCTACATTTCTTTGAGTTCCAAAGACCTTCTGTAAATTTTGACCTGCCAATCTTCATTATTTAGTGTCTTGCTGAAGTCTATGCACTGGCTATGAAAAAAATTGCCAACTCACTTTCCCTTAGTAATGGACCTTTAAGTTCTTATAAAATTTAAATATGTGCTAATGACGTGTAAGATCAGTTTTAAAGGACTTTTCCTGAATTTATCGAGTCATTATGATCCTTATTAGGAAAATCCAGGACTGGAAAAATGTTCATTCATTCAAGTGACAATTCAGTCAAAGGATGTCAGTAGGCGAAATAAGGAATCATAAAATAGAGACAAGAGCAATTACAGTTAAATTACGTGAAATATGTCACGTTAAATGATATGATAAAAGCAATATCGATAAAATTACATTACATTAAATTTTGAAAAATGATCTGAAGTGAATTCGAACCAAAGATTACGTGCATGGAATTATGCATGTGCCTTCTTTTGTCTCTTCATATGTTCACTGAAATATGATCCATTAACAGTATTGTATACTAGTATTTACGTACTAAAGATATTTTCAGGATACAGATATTGCGTTAATTAACGAAACAATTAATATAAATACCGGTACATCTGAGAACTCACTATACTATTGCGTACTCGTAAATAAAATAAAAATCACTCGAGCTTATTATTAAGTTGACTGTAAAAATACCCAGCAAATGAAACCTTTGATTTTATAAAGAAGTAACTCAATTACGCTAGGATACTTGCTTTTTCATAAGTCTAGGCTTAAGTTGGATAGATTAGCTTAACAAGTTTCAAGTTTCGAAGTTTATTGGCAAATCGGCATAAATACAATACCTTTGGCCATTAAACAATTTAAATACAATACAGATGGCCAACATTTACTTCACAATACATGCACAATATTCAATCTATCAATACAAAAAAAAACTAATTAACTTTAAACTAAGAAGCAGGTATGATGTTTAGCTTTTCCTGCCTTTTTAACGAGTTACATCTCGTTTCACTCTAAATTTATTTCGCTCAGACGAAACAATTCGTGATTTATCCTATTACAAGTAATGGAACTAATCTGGAGTGGATTTCCGAAGATGCACTTTGTAATAAAGTGCTCTTTATTCATCTTATACATCAGTAAACAAGTTCTTTTAACGTGACTGCGATGCTGGCAAACCATTATCTGTATCATTTTGCAGAATTGTATTGCATTGATTTTCCTTTATACCACGAGAAAGTTATCCGTAAGGAGCAAGCGGATAAATTATGTCCTGATTCATTCACCGCCTTACATTCGGGGAGTTTTAAGTCTGGCAAGGTAAACTATTTGACGTTGCAGTTAAGACTAGGTTCAATCAAATACGAACCAACACGTTATTCTGCATCAGTTAAGTTTTGTTGTAAGTCTATAAAGTATATACGTTGCAAGATTACATCATTTTTTTATGTATTAAGTGGTCACAATTTGTTGATATCATATCACCATGTGTTAAGCAATCTGACTTAAGTACTTGATCTTCTAAACGAAGATCTGAGGATGACCCATTCACATTCATCTTTCTGTATATTTGGATTTCCGAAATTGCTATTTTTGTTTTCGCAAATCTATTTCTATTTGAACCAATCAGACGACTCGTTTCAACAAGCATTTGGCTGAACCATCAAAATAGCGTCGAATGTCAAAGGGTGAGAAAAATGTGCAGTCAGCCCGGGCCTCGAACCCGGGACCCCTCGCTTACAGGGCGTGTGCCCTACCGACTGAGCTAACCGGCTGTCTGACACCTTTCGTGACCAAGTCCGTACCATGACATATGATTTCTCTTAAAACACGAGGGCGTAGTCGCGATGTGGTCGTCATAAGAATTGTAAATACGAAAAACCCAGGCTAAATATAGATATTTTAAATTTCTACTTTCACATTCAAAATGTTGTAAGCAAGGCTCCGATTAGCTAGCTGAAGGGTAGTCAGAACGAGGCTATCAATAACACGTCTACTGATCCTAAGCGTAGCGTAATTGGAGATGAACTTTAGTCAGATTGCGTGTTAAGTAAATTCTAGATTATACTAATTTTTTACTTTTATCCAAGTATCAATTAATTTTAAAATGGAAATCTTACAAACTTCTCATTATCAAATGTAGCCCCTTGAAATGCTTCATGAGTGTACTTATGATATTGATTAACGTAACATTTTTCGCAACCTTTTGTGAGAAGCTGGATAACGTATTGGGCTATAAAATACATATACAAAATAACGACATAAATCCTTGAAACGGTATCCTGTTATTGTATATTTTTCGTTTTCTTTGTTTAAGTACGCTTATTTATAAAATACGCAGTTGTAACAAAACTAGATCAAGTCAAAAAAGTATTGGCTGCATAAAGTCTGAGTGATGAAAAGCCTTTTTCTATCAAAACCGCAGATCTTTTCAAACGTGACGCACAAAAGGCAATTTAACTGTAGCATCTAAATTAATTTACTGCTCCTTCTTAAAATGCGAACTCAATAAACATTCATTAAACCACATTACGTGACATTAGCTCAGATTGAGATCATACAACATTTTTATACTGGCCACAAATAGAAAGCAAAACTGAATCACCAGGACATTATTTCATACCGTAAAGCAGAAATGAGTATATAAAAAAGATTTAGTTCAATTTATGGTTACTTACAGAAATGTGACACAAAATTGAAAATTCTGAGGAAATCTTTACATAGAACATTGAATTTGCAGTAATTTCCTATTAAATCTAATTCCTCATCTGCAGATACATGCATACATTTTATACTGGATCCAAAACGGGGACCTTCAGCTGAGATGGTAGAGGACGATCCCATGTCCTCTCCGTGCATTATTTCATTATGAGCGGGTACCTGGGTAGAATCGCCGAAATCCCGTGCGCCAGCTTGATGACTTCCTCAAATGAAGATTTCAACGTCCCGAGCAGGGCTCGAACTCATATCAATGAGGGGCAAGTGCTATGATGTCAGGGACCATTACGACTCCAAACAATGATACCAACGTATGAAAACGTATTTCAAGCAAAGTCGTTACTCGATATTTAATGGTTATTACATTCGCAAGGAAAACAATGACATACTTAATGTATCAAGAAATGTTTTTAAGTTTCGCAAATATTATCTGTTCAATTTGTGTCTATATCAAAATTTGATATTATATAGACAATGATCTGTGATATATCAATGCAAAATAATAGCAATCCTACCTGCTAGAACAACAGAATATACACAATGCACACTAAACTGGTATTTATATACAACTTTGGTAAATTATTTTACGAGGAGGCCTAGTTCTTAGTTTTGAATCTATTACCAATGTAGAGAAATTCACCGTTGTTATGGATTTTATACTAGTACTAAATTGTTCTTCGCACGTTGCGATTTAGATTATACTTAATTTATTTAGATTGTGATGAAAACTTCAAGCTTTTTGAACCGCTCTTGAGTCCGCTTCACATGAGGTGTGGCCGTGTACTTAAAATACTACACATGAACACAGAACAAACATACGGTGTCGTTAAAACCTTGATGATATTTTCTGCGATACACAGTTTAAAATTTAGGCTAATGTAATACGATATTTGACGAGACTTTAAAGATTAAATCGATATTCTAATTATGAATGATGAGTATAGCATAACTCAAATGCCACTGCATAGTTAAACAAAGTTTTAATGGGGAAAAAACATTATATCCTTGTCAAGTATTGCGTCTTCATGAACCAAGTCGATGGATATTTATATAATGTAAAAGCGCTTCGTTTCATTCATTTCTTGGAATAATCAAATATTTGATAGGGGAGCCGAGTCTGCGATTATCTTCGACTGTCTTGTCATCCATAATGGAATACACACGCGCGGGCGGTTAGTCTGTAATTTTGTTTAGTACAGTGTAACTTCCGAAAACCGAACGACCTCCGGACCGACTTAAATGTTCGGTTTTGGAAGTTTCCGGAATTCAGAAGTTTGAAAGTTTGTAGGCAAAGTGGACGTGGTGCAAAAGAGTTATGTTTTCTTACACGTAGGATGAAGGAGGTTATTATCCTTTTTAATTTAACAATTCCATATAAAAAATTAATTAATTGATTAATTAATTAATTACAAACATTAAGGATAATAAATACATAAATAGCAAATATAAAAAGAAACAACATAGCTTTAATAATAGCATTTACGCAAACATTTTCCATTTACATTTTACCATCTTTGGAGTCCCGAGTTCTTCAACATTAAATTTTAATTAATGTTGATAATGCATAGTTTAATCGACGTAACTAAATCAATTAAAACACCTATCTTTCTTTCGTTCAAACATTAAGAAAGTTTTTAACATGTAAGATCTTTAATTCATCATGTTTTCATAAACTGAATACGAATGAAAGTTATCACAGATTACTTCCTTACATTTGCATCATATGATCATTGTGATTATATAGTGTGTCAAAATAAACGCGCACTGCTAATAGATAAACAAAAGAACATGTTGGCAGCGTTTTTGGATTATCACGTGACACTTTTAATCCAGCAAATATTTTGCTGTTCGTTTTTCAGAAGTCAATTTTAGTGTTTAAATATAAACGGTGCTTCAGAAATCGTCCGGTTTTCAGAATTTGGAAGTTCCGGTTTTCAGAAGATAAAAATATATAGAAATAAGAACAGAAAAAAACGGGACCTTGAGTTACGTGCGGTTTTCAAAGGTTTCCGGTTTTCAGAAGGTCCGGTTTTCGGAAGTTACACTGTATAATTTGCCTTTGATAACAAATATATTTTAACATCTTTCATATGTTTTGGTACGAATTCATAAGAGTATACACAGGAGTTTGGACTACAAGCGGTTTTATATCGATGTCTTTGAATAATAACATATACTATATCGATTTTTATATTTCACTGAATTCTACCAGTTCTTCATAGTTAACACGCAAATAAAGATTTTGCGCTTTCGAACTTCAAACTTAAATCATTCGAATAGTTTCTTTCTAAAAATCACGTCTGCCATAATGTATGTTATGATATTTCAATCGGAATAATCAGTTATTATTCAGTCAAAAGGTTCTTAATATTTATAGGTTATTAGCTTTGTATCGGGAAATATGCACGAGTTTCTTCAGCGGAAATATTGCGCGACTTTAGGAGCGCAATATTCTTCCGTTGAAGAACGAGTGCATATTTTCCGATGCAAAGATAATAACCTTTTTATTACATACGCATCTACATGTATAAATATTATGTAATATCATTAATATGTTCAATAGCCTGAATAGGATTGACAATACTGAACGAAATAGAAAAAAAAGTGCAACAACACAACTGAATTACGTCACGCACCCGATATGAAATTCAGGCGTCAGTGTATGGAAAAATATTGACGTTTCCGGTACCAGTGTAACTTAACGGGGAATTGAAACGAGTATGTAATAATATGTGGATATTTGGGCAATTTTTCAATACTGTGAAATAATTTAATTTCGTTGGCATGAAATTTCGTGGTTTTTGTCAAAACGGCAATTTCGTGGGGATAGGATTTCGTGGATTTCAACTTTTTAACATAAAATGAATGGGAATTTTACTTGTTCGTTGGTATTAAATTTCGTGGATATGCTCAACCACGAAATCCACGAAAATTAGTCCCCCACGAATATTAATGATTTCACAATAGTTAAAACAAAAATGTAGTATTAGAGCTTCTACGTTTTTGATTTATTTTTGTATTGACTTTATTCACATGGTCTGTGATAAACACAAATTATTTCATTGTATTTTGATATAGGCAATACTCTGTTTCAGACAAATCCCCGTTATTTACTAATTCGTAAAGTAAGCAAAAGAAAAATGATTGTTCAAGATGATAAAATTGCTAAATTTATGAATATGTACAGACGTCAGATAGTTCAAACCAGCATCGTTTGAAGTTGCCGACAAATATCGATGAGACAATCTGAAAGACATTCTTTTTAATCGCGTGAAAACTTTCAATAGGACAATAACTATTGAAATTTACGCAGAAAATTAACCAATCTGTAAAACTTTTGACCTCGGAATTCTGTATAGAATCAACCTCATTTGTAAAATTATAATTTTTATGATAAACTCAACATTCAACTTGTGTCGAGAACATTATCTTACTTTATTAAAAGATAGTTTGTAAAAACCTGCGAATGCTAATCGGCATATTTCACTCTATGGCCTAACTATATTTGAGAAAGAAATCCATAAGTTCTAGTATTAGGCACTCCAACCTGGACGAAGATGTCACTCGAGCAACATCATACGATGTCTATATATTACGAGCTTTTAATTACAGAAATCAATATATTGCAATGCAAAATGTGTAAAACATTGCAAGTTCGGTGACTAACCACGCTGCAGATAGTCGTCAAGGTTTTTACTTGATGGCGTTTCTCCTAAATTCTACTGTAACGGAAGAAATGAACTTGTTTCTTGAAACTTGGCTAGTCATTCCCTCAAAAGTCATGCTCTCAGACAGGCAGACAGGCAACTGAGTACACTTGTGTACTCAGATTGACCCTATATATTCAATCTGGTAATTTGTCACTAATGTTAGCGCTTATCACGTCTGAAAATTCTCATGTACCAGACGCGTTAAAAGACCGGTTATTGGCCTTTCCAAGGCGGTGTATCTATTTGAATAAAATCTGGAAAGTAGATCCCTCGGAAGCACCGAGAACAAGGCAAACAGTGAAAATTGCAGACTCGGTTTGATTGAGTCTGTTCATGAGCAGTAATGGAAAATGCAACACTGCCCACGCCCCCTAGCACCGGCTTAAGCAGTATTCAATCTTCAAATCTAAATGAATTGAAATCAATGATCCCGAAGGACCAGAAAATACAACAACACTGACATGAAGTCGGGGCGACTTTTTACGGCCGCCACACAGCACTTAACACCCGCTGTTGTGAAGTAAATAAAATCTGGAAAGTAGATCTCTCGGAAGTACCGAGAACAAGGCAAACAGTGAAAATTGCAGACTCGGTTTGATTGAGTCTGTTCATGAAGCTTAATTATTGTTCGTTCCGTATTACATGTTATGTACATTGTATTGTATGTTGGTGATATTGGTGATGTTACTTCCCTTAACCCAAACCACTCACTTGTTTTGCCTCCCTCCTTTTACTACAAACACTAATCTAAAAACTTTGAAGATTTTCCTTTAAAGTTCTCACATTAAGAATGACATCCATCCAGTCTTAATAACGCTTGCTTTGAACGCATTAAGGAGTGGAACGATGTTTTATGGGTTTGTTTACACCATTATAACAATCTTCATTAAATTCTTTCAGGCTATTTTTGGTATTGTTTTTGTAAACTCATCATAAAGAGCATATAATTCACTTTTACTGAGAAGTTCGTAGACTCTTAGCTAGTCTTGGATTTTGAATTTACAAACAGACAAAAGGATTTTCAAGATAGTCTCTTTCAAAGTGACTAAAGTTATACAGTTACTGTCTTCTAATGAATTAATTACCTGTAGAGATTTGATATAGGTGATAATTGGTTATATCACAGTCAATGATAAACTGTCAGTGCAGGAGTTACCCATTTTGCTTTAGATATTTTAAATAGGAAATACTTCTGTTCTTCAAGGATTTTGAAATATGTTGATAAGTTTAAAAACTGTTGCTTAAATCAGTTTTCTGAGGAACGTTTATTGTACAATTCAACTAAAGGGCACAAGAACAGAATTAGAAGTTCAGATGGTTTCTTAATATAGTTTTGCCCAATATCGTCCAACATATTGTAGAGGAGCTAACATTGACGTTCACGTTTCAAAACTTTAGAGGATCTCCGGAAGTCTAAAGCTATGATTCACCCTGAAGTTTTACCAGTTCAAGAGAAGAAATTTTCATGTCAAGACTGGCATGGTTTGGCTCGTAAGCCACGTCTGGAACTACATTCATTTAATGTAAAACATTCAATTATTAAAATGTGAAACTAAAGGACATTATATAGATATAACCGGGTAATGTTTGTATGTACTTAGTGTGAATGTATTCATCTTTTGTACAATAACCACACTTACGATTGTTAAACTGTGTGAAGGTAATAAGCTTTGGTACTCATAATACGTATTCTTTATTATTTACCTAAACCATTTTGACGTTCTTATATAAATAGTCAAGCATGTCGTCTAAGTCGGCGTGCAGATACGAAATACTGTTGAAAAACGGCGTTAAACCCAACACAAACAAACGAACTGTATCTTTCTCCTGAACTCACTTGTAAATTTAAGTTTAGCACAAACGTTACCATTTATCAAAACGTGTAGATGAATATTGTTACGAAAATTTATCATAACGATTTCTAAACAAGGCTAAAAGTAAAAACATAGCTCGCCCACTTCGTCCAATCGGAAAAAACTCTATGGATCACGAGGTCGTGAGTTTGATCATCGGAGGAAACATATGTTCTACCTGGTGATTTGATAAAAGAGATGTGTCTGAAGTCATTTTGTCCTCCACCTCTGATTCATGTGCAGAAATTTGCATTAACTTCCGAAGCACAGGTTAATTCTGGTTCAGAATCCAGGAACCCTGGTTAGGTTAACTGCCGACCGGTAAACAGCAGAAATACTGTTGAAAAAAGGCGCTAAACCAAAAGCAAACATACAATCAAAAAGTGAAATATCTGGAACACTAGTATAGACATTTCTATCGAACAAGTCAAATCGTTCATGTCTCTTAAGAGACAACTTCTCGTATGTTTTAAAGTTTGAAATTTCGAAATCTTTTAAAGTATCCCTCACAAAGCATTCTCATTTCAATGTAAACACTTAAAATTATACATTTCAACATTCTACGATAAATGAAACTACAACTTACTAATCAGGCGAAATAAAAGAATGTCAAAAGGAAAATATCTTGTAGAGCTATTGACCAGTACTTGCGTTAAATTTTAAATACAACAGATATAATATTGTAAAGGAAATCCTACTTTTGACTTAAAACTCAGCAGTGTCGCTGTCGGCTGGGTAACTTTTGAAAGGATAAATGGATTAAATTCATTAAGCACAGGCCAAGTTCGATTAAGGCTGAACACCACCATTGTTTGGCTTTTGCGGAGTTATTACCGCCTTTCGACTTTTTTTCATTCTATAACATTTGAACGGGTGAATGAAATAAATTCACTTTTGGAACATAAGAATATGATTATAAAATGCAGGCCGAGTTTAATTTCGGTTACAATACACCAATTTTGGCAAAATGATGACCCTTTTTTACTTAAAAAAACTACAAAATGTCGATGTCTGTTTGATAAAATTTGAAAGATTGAACAAAGAAATTAATTTTGGTACACGGGTATATGATTATAAACTACAAGCGAAGCGCGATCTCGGTTATGATCAACCAAACGTTGGCGATGTGAGGTTCCTTTCCGACATTAGATTTGGTCGCCGTTCAATAACTCTTGAACGGATGAATGGATTTTATACAGATCAAGTCCAATCAACAATTGTTTTGCCCATTTTCAACTTAACATCAATTACCTAGATGGATGAAGGGATTAAGTTCATTATAACTGGTAAACATTTTACGCACACACGTTTTTCAAAATTTCATACTGTAGGATGGTGCTACGAGGTATTGTTTAGTCTGCCGAAAGGTCAATAGTTCAAGTTTTGCGTGAAATGGTAAGGGATATTTTCGAAGTGGCATATTTAACAAATGCAGCTGCTGGACCTGTAATCAGGTATGAAAAGCATTCCGTTTTTTTGTTTAATAATATATTTATTACAACTGTAAATACAGTTATAATACAGTTATAGGCAAATCATTCCTTATGGGACTAGCTATGCACTATGTATCACAATTACACAGTTTGCCTTATAGAAGCATGTAATATTAAAGATATCTTTATGATAGTACCTTTTATAGCTATTGTAATGACAAAAGAGACGACTGCAACGGTACCCATCATAAGAAAAATTAGAATTTCATATCCGTTATTGACAAAACTAGTTGTTTGTTTTTGTCTGTACTGTCTAATTTTTCTGTCGTTTTGCATGTTTGTGGTGTTACACTCGCATTTCCGCTCACACTTTTTATTGATTTTATGATAACGCATTTCCATTCATATAAATTAGTCCATATATTATTTTTTATTATTAGACATTTCTAGCTTACCCCGATGATGACTGATTTTTCACTGTTTGCCTTGTTCTCGGTGCAACCGAGGGATCTACTTTCCAGATGTTATTTACTTCACAACAGCGGGTGTTAAGTGCTGTGTGGCGGCCGTAAAAAGTCGCCCCGACTTCATCTCAGTGTTGTTATATTTTCTGGTTCTTCGGGATCATTGATTTCAACTCATTTAGAAGCCGGTGCGTGGGCAGTGTTGCATTTTCCATTACTGTTCATGAACAGACTCAATCAAACCGAGTCTACAATTTTCACTGTTTGGCTTGTTCTCGGTGCTTCCGAGGGATCTACTTTCCAGATTTTTTTACTTCACAACAGCGGGTGTTAAGTGCTATGTGGCGGCCATAAAAAGCCACCCCGACTTCGTTTCAGTGTTGTTATATTTTCTGGTCTTTTGGGATCATTGATTTCAACTCATTTAGATTTGAAGATTGAATCAGACCGAGTCTGCAATTTCCACTGTTTGCTTTGTTCTCGGTGCTTCTAAGGGATCTACATTCCACATTTTATTGAATGTAAAATACCGATACAATATCGGTTGTTTTCTCAAAACGCATTTTAACCTAAATACAGGGTTGAAGCAAGAGGCTATTTTTTTTTCTTTATTTTTTTCGGAGGGGGTCGGTGTAGCATTATACAATTGATAATATAGATCAGACAGATTTGAAATTGTATCTAATTTAAAACATGGCATTATTTTACTTCTTATGATAGTTAGCGTCTGCAAACAAGATATTTGTTTACCGATTGAGAGAGACTTCTTTCAAATTGGTGCCTACACAACATTCAAACACTTATATTTTTAGTTCGGTGCGTTTTAATAAATATGTACATATGTGGTTTAATACATATCAAAACTGAATGTAATATAATAAATATTCAATCAACACTTATTTCTTTTGATTTCAGCTACTAGATATTATGTGTACTCTTCATTTCGATAGTGAATTGGCTACTGAAATATTTCAGGTTTGAAATTATATTTTGTAACAGCTTATGATTCATGTTTTAAGTTTTAAGTTATCTATCTTGGTTGCGCAACCAATTTATGAGGCAAAATGAGGGTAGGTAATGAAAATTAAACTATAAATTAAACGTTTTCCAAACTTTTTATAAAAATCAATTTTCACGAGTGTGTGGAAATTGTAATCCTACGGAAGAGAATTACGTGTGGTACCAGATGCTTTTTATGTTCAGAAGATTTCGGATATGTTACTCGAAATAACAATTTATTCTCTCGAAATTTCGAATAAAGAACTTGAAACCGTAGCTTACTATACATTTTGAGAGCCGTTGGACTCAAAATTTCATAATGTATTTATTAAAATTTAGCTTCGTACCCGAAATTTCCACTCACGCAAATGGAATCTGGGTTTCCACCGTGATGTCGACGTATTAAAAACAGAATCTGTAATATAAGTAATTAGTGAAAAATCAGAATCTGTAAATAATGACGAAAGCGATAATAGCAGAAAATTCTTAAATACATGGGTTATAAAACCTCCTATTCCTCTCGACACGGAAAACCATATTCGAATACGTCGTTTTTGGGTGTTCGACGCATGATGTAAATTATTCACGTCATTTGAACATTTTTAACGAATCCATAATCTCAATTTTAGGCCACATTCAAAGGGTCATAAAGGTGAATTATATTGTTTCCCGGGCCTTACTTGTATCTTAATAGTTTTGACTGACTTTGAATCAGTAAAGATATATACAAAAAAAGATAAGTAACAGAAAACACTTTTCCCGCCAATACGCCCACACATCGCCACATAATTATCTACATCTATTTAACGGTACCGGTGCTCAGATTAAACTGTCAAACATTTCTCTAAACAAGTACTGATACCATAACAAGTTAACACTGAGAACTTCAGCAACTCACCAAACCAAACTTTGTCGTGTCTTTGATTGCTGAATATCAGAATATCAACAGGTGAAAATGGAATAAAATATTCGGTTGAAAATCGGACACTTTTCAGGGTCATACTTGTTTTCACTAAGATACGTTCATTTCGCTTAAAAAAGTAAACAACCTTCTTACATCAAAGGGTCTGGAGATAAGTGGGGTATAATGGTTTCCAAAGCTTTTTGTATCTTTTTACTGTAACATGAAAGTACATAAACCAAAGATTAAAAAACAAACATAGGTCACTACTGGTAATAAAATGTCCTAGCCGTCTTCAAAATTTGAACAATGTACCCAAAAGAGTTAAGCAAAACCAATTGCATAAGGCGTTCTATGCATCCTTGAATTATTTATTAAGGCTAACCTTTAATATTCTTCATTTGGGTAATGAGGCATGCAAAGCAGCAAAACCAAGCAAGTGATGATGCTGATAAACGACGATTTACGACATCACAGTGAATAATTCCCCATAAAGAAGAATATGTGCATTTAACAGCAATAATTGCAAGAAAGGGCGTTGAATTTTCCAGTTCGTTAAGTCTTACATCCCTCTCTTTGAAGTCACAGTTTCACAACAGCTTAACACTGGATAACAATAAAACAGTAATTACATGCCAGCTAGAATTTGTTGAAGCGGGTTATGCGTAGGAATAATGACATTAGAGTGGTGGAACCTATGCTCGCGGTATTTTGTGCATATATAATCTTTTTAAGAAGCAAGAAAAAAATATTGTTTCGATTTGCCTATGCAAAAACATAAAGTTATCCTCCTTTTATCGAAATTTATTGTTGATGTGCGTCATCACGTGACTTAGTCGTCTCGTGTGCTATCGACACGGCATACGTGAAAAGGTGAAAATTCGCCCTGAAGGGAACCTATGCTGGCGGTATGTAATATCGATTAAACTAAGGACGAAAAAAAATCAGCAGGCTAAAAATGAACAAACAAGCATATGCGAATATAATATTTAGAACATTACTCATTTATTATGTGAAAAACAAAATAAATGGGGATAAAATTTAGTATGTGCCTCTTTGTGTATATTTCCCTTTCCGAAATGGAGTCACTGTTAGAACAAAGCTTAAAAACGTATAATAATGTTGTTTAAAAACAGAATGTTCAAGTATTAAAGATTCAAACAACGACAGTGATTAACTCGCTAATGTTTTCTACACTTCTTTTGTGTGTAGGAAATTTACTTCTCCCTACATCTCGGAAAGAACCATTTGGACTTTGTCAAAATACTAAGATCAACATCGATCTTTTCATGGTTCGAAAGGCACTCGTAGTGTAGCCAGGCGTCACATTCATCTCATCTTGCTCTTAAATGTATCTTAAATCTGAATGTAATGCATGATTTTTAAAAAACTAACTTTAGTTTAGTGATTTTGACATATTTGTGTGAGATTTGTGCGACGGATACAGATTGCGTAAAATGTATCGGCTGCTGTATACGTCACGTGAGCGGCACGCGCGGCTATCGCTACGTTTGTTGTAAAGGCATTTCACCACTGGTCGGTGTTGAACATAGCATGATGAAATATTTTTATCAGTGCTTCTGCAGAGAGCATATTTATCGAAATACCGCGAGCATAGGAATACCGCGAGCATAGGTTCCACCACTCTATACTTACTGAAAAAAACATGTAACAAAATTACGTCTGAAATGTGAACTTTGCTAAGTCAAACATAATAAATGATGGCAAAACTGCGTGCTATCTAACGTTATCTGTCTTTTCAGAAAGCCCACCCGCTTAGCTCAGTAGGTAAGAGCGTCGGTCTACGGATCACGGGGTCGCGAGTTCGATCCTCGGGCGGGGCGTATGTTCTATGTGACTATTTGATAAACGACATTGTGTCTGAAATCATTAGTCCTCCACCTTTGATTCATGTGGGGAAGTTGGCAGTTACTTGCGGAGAACAGGTTTGTACTGGTACAGAATCCAGGAACACTGGTTAGGTTAACTGCCCGCCGTTACATGACTGAAATACTGTTGAAAAACGGCGTTAAACCCAAAACAAACAAACAAACAGACTTTTCAGACAGATCCTGTCAAAGTTCAAACTCAGTACTCGCAATAAAGTTTCAGACTATTTCATATTCAGTAAATTTCTATGAAAAAAAAACATGTATCCTTTTATTCATTGCACTAAACGGTAACTGAATTTGCAGCTTAGATATTTTGAGCTGTAATACTCGTAAAGCAGATGTGTTTGTATGAGGGTGAAGTGCGACCTTTCATCAATACTGCATCCTCGTGCACAATTACTCCATGACATTTAGAAATTGCCCTGACAGGAAACATTATTGGAGAAGCTAAAACGGTCGTTGATATTGAAAAGACTAGGCTCTTAATCAAATTATATTGCTTCCTTAACATTTACAAAAATGTGATATTTGAGAAGCATGTTATCACGGAACGGTGAGAGCATCTTCCCAAAATTATAAATGCGCGTCTGTCTCAATTTGCGTGAGTTTCGCAAACAACAGGGATAGGCCGTTACAAATTATGACAATTAGTTTTCATTAAACAAACAGAGACCGAGCACTACTTTGCGTTTGTATTGTTTTGTGGCCGTTACATGACTGAAATACTGTTGAAAAACGGCGTTAAACCCAAAACAAAACAAAAAATAACATTAATTATTATTATTATTATTATACCATATTTGTATAGCACTCTTTTCATACAAAAGAATATACGTTCAAAAGTGCTTAACAATAGAATGAACATACATGCACAATAGATAATTACAAAAATAAAACAATGATACGGATAAGATACGTGTTTAAAACATTAAATAATAGTTAAAATGATTAAATGCTAAACACAGTTTACTACATGAAAGTCAAAACAATATCACACTTGCAATATATCTATGCATATGACTACGAATAACACAGTTTGTCTGGTTAAACACAAATTACATCCAAAACAGTTTACGCAGAAAACAACACTAAAGTGTTTAAAATACGATTCATAACGAGATTAAGAAAAGAATTTAGATTGATAAGCTGACAAATTCACAGTCGGACTATCACATGCATGTGCATGGTCACTGTCCATAGTATTTTACAAATAAATGTGTTTTTAATGATTTTTTGAATGATGAGAGTGTTCCAATGTTTCTTATGTCATTAGGTAGAGCATTCCACAGTCTTGGTGCAGCATGTCGGAAACTTCTGTCACCGTATTTTACAGTACGTGATTTTTGCACAACAAGTAAATTTGAATTTTGTGATCTTAAATTTCTTGAAGGTCTGTATATATCAAGCATGTCCTTGATGTATTTAGGGGCATGATCTTGAAGAGCTTTATAGGTGTGGGTCAGGATCTTAAACTCCACCCTGTATGGTACAGGAATCCAGTGTAGTTCTTTAAGCACAGGTGTTATGTGCTCGTTACGGCGTGTTCTCGTTATTATACGTGCAGCTGCATTTTGAACGTTCTGAAGTTTGTTTAAACAAAACCTCGGAATGTCATACAAAAGACCATTACAGTAATCGAGACATGAGGTAACCAGGGAGTTTACTAGCGACTTTGTGGCATTGGAGGTAATGTAGTCCCTTATATGTTGTATCTGACGCAACTGTATATAACAAGATCGACATACGGCATTTATATGCTTTTCCATGTCCATTTTTGAATCAAGGATTGCGCCTAGATTTCTTACGCTGGATGACGGTGTTATGGTAGACTCGCCAACTTTCACTGTAATGTTATCAGTGAGTTTTTCATATTGTTTAGATGTGAAGACAATGACTTCGGTTTTTTCAGCATTTAGTTTCAGCATGCTTTTATTCATCCAGGTGATTATTTCATTGAGACAATGTTCTACTCGTTGTAGGGATTCAATTCTAGTAACAGACTCTGTTGGCTTAAATGACAGATATAATTGTCCATCATCAGCATAGAAATGATAATTGAGCCAATGATTCTCACAAATTGCACCAACAGGTTTTGTGTACATGGTAAAGAACTTAGGTCCAAGGACTGAGCCCTGTGGCACACTATATTTTATTAAAACAGGGTTTGACACCTCTCCATCAATACAGACAGTTTGGTAGCGCTCGTCTAAATAAGAGTCCCGTGATCAATGGTATCAAAGGCTGCTGACAGGTCGAGTAATACTAGAATTGTAACATTATTGCAATCAAGAGATTGAAGTATGTCATTCTGGACTTTAAGCAATGAAGTTTCTGTGGAATGGAATTTTCTGTAAGCTGATTGGTATTCTTCATGAAGGCCATTTAAGCACAGATGGTTCTCTAAACGTGCATCTACTACATTTTCAAGTATTTTAGAAACAAATGGTAAGTTTGATACCGGTCTATAGTTTTTTAGAATGTCAACATCAAGATCTTGCTTTTTTAAAAGTGGCCTAATTCTAGAACTTTTGAACATCTTTGGTACATATGCTTGTTCCATTGACAAATTGATAATTTTTGTCAATGGCTGTAAAAGCTCATCTAGGCATTCTTTGAGCAACCAAGTTGGAATGGGATCAAGTTCACATGATTTACTAGCAGATTTGATGATGATACGTTTGACCTCTTCTTTAGATGCTGGACTAAAATCTTCAAAATATTTAATTTGATCTGTTTGCTCCTCATTCCATGGTACTTGTTGACAACGAATTTTGACATTTATACCATCCCGGATTTTATCAATCTTATTGATAAAGAAGTCACTAAACGCTTGCGCCAGTTCCTTTGATGTTGAACCTGATGGTAGTACTGTTTCATTCACCTTACCAAGAAGATGTTTGGTTTACTTTATATAGGCTTTTCTGGTCTCGCCCGCATGACTCAGTTTTTTCTGAATAGTAATT
Source organism: Mercenaria mercenaria (assembly GCF_021730395.1). Classification (NCBI taxonomy): domain Eukaryota; kingdom Metazoa; phylum Mollusca; class Bivalvia; order Venerida; family Veneridae; genus Mercenaria; species Mercenaria mercenaria. Next base: position 56,230,724 of record NC_069368.1, read on the forward strand.
AACACGTGCTTGCTTCAACCGCTTGTTTACCACTCCACACTGCTCACGGTATATTTGGTGGTCAATGGTTAGTTTTGTCCTTCGCCAATTACGCTCCAATTTGCGTTTTATATGTTTGGCATCATGTAGTTCCTCATTGAACCAGGGACATGTGGGTCTTAGAACAATTGTTTTTGTTTTCACGGGAGCGTGCTTGTCAACAAGTAAGGTCAAGTTACTATTAAATGAATTCACAATCTCATCCAGGTCCGTGACTGCATCATCTTGGCCGAGAAATGTGAAAGAATTCAAGTCATTTTTGAAGGCTTTAACATCGATAGAACCCATTTTTCTGAAAGTCACTGTTTTTCTGATAGGTGCTGGTTTTGATACACGTGCATTAAATGAAACAGCAAAATGATCACGTGTAAGCTTCCCGTTAGAGTCAGTAAGTCCAGGGTCGACGACTTCCACATTTGAGATAATATCATCAGTGTCTCTCGTAATCACTACACCAAGAATGTGTCCTGCAACATGGGTGGGCTCAAGTACATGCTGATGCATACCATAGGTCTCAAGACAACTGTTTAATTTTGCAGTTTCACGATCATTAAGTAGATCAAGATGAAAATTCAGGTCCCCAACAATAATAACGCTTTTGTCAGTTGTTGCATATTTGGACAGAAATTAAGGCCATTCCTTTTCAAGAAAATCTTGAGTACTAAGTCCATTCTTCTTAGATGGTGGTGGTCTGTATATTACTGCTAGTTGCATTGAGTACCCATTTATAAGAAATTTACTATCAATGTACTCAAATGTCGAGAAGTCCCCTTCGCCGGTTGAAGCAACAAGACGGAGTTCAATGGCAGCCATATATATGATTGCGACGCCACCACCTCGCATACTTCCACGTCGAGGAATGTGCTTCAACATATAACCAGTTGGCGTGAGTTCACTGATGCTGATTTTGTCTATAGAACTGCCAAGCCATGTCTCGGTGATAGCAACAATGTCAAAATCATTTGAGAGAATATAGTCGGATAGTGATAAAGTTTTGTTTTTCACAGATCTAGAATTTAAGCAACACACTTTAATGTTTCTCTGTGACTTGACCAATGGACGACTTTCATAATTGATCTTAATAATATTCTGGACATTTGTAAAATTGTTGTTCAGATTTTGAAATCGTTTCGGCAGGGAGACAGTTGATATTTGCTGCGGCAACGTTCGGGGATGCTTCTGGTTCACTCCTTGGTTATCGTCCATTACCCTTCTTATAGTATTTTGACCGCCCCTTTTCCCTCTATATTTTCTATATTGCAAAATCCCGAGATGTTTTAGCTGTGTCAATACAAAAGGATCAGGTTTAATACCCCAGGCAGTCACTGATTGTTTTACATTGAAAAACATGGACCTGTCGTAGGTAATCCATGACAAGTGTTCACTCACAGTCATGATTGCTCCAGGGCAAGTGTACTGAGATGAAAATTTAAAATATAAATGTCTAAAACTGTAATTAAAATCCAAATAGCTGGATAACCACAAATTCAATCCACATAAAATGAACATAAATCCAATCATGGTCACATCATTGAACACATATACAAATTTCAAGATTGTAAAACAAGTATATCTGTCTTTAAATCACAAAAAATACAGGAGCTCAAAAAATGCAGCCTACACCTGGCGCATAACAAAACGGGAATTAAGATAATTGTTATTAAAAATAAAAATGTATGTTGAAGATAATAACATGTTTTTTTCTGCAAACAATAACAACCGCAGAAGAACAATATTATTCTAGAAAGATAATACGGGACAAAATATTATTGATATTTGTCTGCCCAAATAGTTAGAATATATAAGCGGGGATCCAAGGGTAGGGTATGCTTATTCTTTTACAAACCTTGTTGCGTTCATAATGCAATATATGTTCATTTCATTGTTAGTGTTTTAGCACTGATTAAGAGAGTGCCGTATACAATTCAGAGGTGTCTTCAGTATGGCAGAAGAACCTTGTTATAGCCAAAATTGCAACCTGTGTTGGGATTTCGTTATTTGCAACTCGAAGTCGTGGTAGATTCACACTTTGTATTTTTCCATCACAAACATTACGGTTTCATTTCCCTGGCAGGGAAACTTTGTTTGGAGCAAAATGTTCTCAATGCGATGTTACATGTTACTTTAAACATTTCACTGTAAAGTCTTTAATATTCTCGGGGAAATATTTTTCATAGATTTCGTTGCTGCATCAGTTCACGAAATATAATCCAACCGGACATTTAAAACTCCGATTCTTTTGATCTTCAAAATTTAAAATCCTGACTTTAATGTCCCAAAGAAACAGTTGCAACCACGAAATTTAATACAAATAAAATTAAATGATTTCAAAGTAGTATATTGACCAGTTTTGAATAAGAAATTTAACTACGCGACCATTTTCTTTCCGCCAGAGTACTATCAAAGACTGTACAAACTATAATATATATCACAGCTGTCCGGCGTGTTTTGTTTTAGCACAACGGAATGCATTTTGTTTGGCACCCACACAACGCAATGTTAGCTTATTCTGATTTTTGTTTGAGACACACAAGCCTTCAGTTGATCGAGTATCCTTTTTGAAGTGTTTTTATTTTTACATTTTAAATCTCCGGTGCATTAGTTCTTCTGATTGAAACACATTTCTCGGACAAACAAGAGAAATCGGATGTCAAAGCCCGCTTAGCTCAATAGGGAGAGCGCAGATCTAGGAATCGCGGGGTCATGAATTCGATCTTCGGGCGTTCTCCATGACATTGTGTCTGAAAGCATTTGACTCTACCTCTGATTCATGTTGGGAAGTTGGCAGTTACTTGCGGAAAACAGGTTTGTACTGCCACAGAATCCAGTAACACTGAATAGGTTTACTGCTCGTTGTTACACAACTGATAATACTGTTGAAAAACGGCGTTCAACCCAAATCAAATAAAATGCCTTCAGATTTAAACATTTGGTCACTATTACCAAAATAATATGTTTTAAATTCCATTTGATAAACATAAAACAAGTGTAACTACACATGTATTTGTTTGTCTTAGCATTTAGTCTGTATGGCGGCGTATAACACTTAATGACTTAATGATATGATACTTACTGGCATTTTTCAAAGTTTTGTATCTTTTTTACTGTTTGTTTTGGAAATCTGTAAAAAAAACTAGCTATATTTCCTGACTACAGAAATATATAAAGTAGAAAGAAACGTGGAAACTTTTAAGGTTGCCCAACAAGAAAAAAAAGAGAAAATGTTGCAGACTCGACTTAATTGAGCATGTCCCTGGACGGTAGGAGAAGAGCATGCTCTCTTCTACCCCATATAGCCCCTGGTTGAGAAGAACTCAACATTTGCACATTTTACAAGTTTAGAGACATCTGCTGCTGCAATTTGTGGTTAAATTAAAGTTTTGCACGAAAAGTTTAAATTGCCACCTGTGTTGAAGACAAATAACCACAATATTGGAATAAGTTAAGATTTTTCTGTGAGGAATATATTCCAACAATGGTGTTACTTCGGTAGTTTTCTTTAAAAAAACAAATTGTTATGGAATTCTTGTGTGGAAGTTCATTAAACATTGTTAGTCTATCCAATATATGTAGATTCAGAGAGCAAGCCGTCTAACTCCTGTTGCTTCAGCGGCAAGCGTTTTCAACATAGACATTTAAATTATTTAATCTACATATGGCATTTGAATATATGCTAATGTTTTATAAGTTTTATTACAGTAAATACGATTTATAACTGCAAAACAATGTTGAGTTGAACCGATTTATTCTCCTTGTTTTTCAAAAACCGTTACAGAAAACGAAATCACGTGAGCAGATGAATACCACGTGCTCTCGTTTGCGTTATGGTTTTTGCTTTTATTGTTGGCCTTAAACATTCTAAATATTATTTACATGTATAGAAACAAACAATGCTTATATAGATTTGAAAACATTGTACATAGACACGTATGTGTTTTAAACTGTACATCATTTCGGACACGAACATTTTGGAGATTCAATCAAACAGTTTAATACCTATAAACAGCTAACTTTAGTTTTGTTAATAAAGGTCAAAATATGAACGAATGTTTCATTATTATAATGACTTAAATATCAAAATAAGATACTAAAATTGGTGAACATAGCCAATACAAGAGAGGGCAAAATGCCGTTTAATGTGAAGCATTTAAAAGGTGACATCGCTAATATTCAAAGGTATATTAGATCCAAATTTCATATTTAAGAACATGAAAAATTACTACATATTATTTATGTAAACATACAATTAACAAGTTTATGTGTATTAATAGTACTGTCCATTTGGTTTAAAATAGTACATACTGTATACATGTATAGATAAACACAGTATAAATGTGCACTGCCATTAAAAAAAAAAAAATGTTTTTTTTTTGACAATCAACTGTTACGCATGACATTTAATTATGAATGTAATTCTAAATGTAAACTTTATTTATATATGTAGTAAAACTAAATACATTTAATGAAGACATTTTACGTTTAAATTAAATATCTAAAGATAAAATATTTTAGTAAAGATTACCATTGAATATCTTTAATAGATATAAAAGTTGCTGTTTTAAAAATTTGCATTTTGAAAACAAAACTTCTTCTAAATCTGATAAGTGGACTAAAATTAAGTTTTGGTATGCTTAAATTTTATGCTAGTGGGTAAACAAGTTTGGGGTTCGATTCGACACCAGATCTAATTACTGTCCTTTTTGAGAACTTTTTAAGAACATGTTCAGTAAAATCTCTAAAATCGTTTTTAAAACGCAATTTCAAAATAAAAGAATTAAACCTAATCAAAATGATAACACATTGGACATTGGTATTGAATACTACGAGGGGTGCTCATACAATTTATACGTCAAAACTAGCGAAAAGCTGACACAGAAGTTACTTACACATCGGTCCGTGTTCTTGTAACCAAAGATATCGTCAACCAGTTTGAATATATATAGCTGCGTAATACAAGTCATTTTTTTATTTTATCAATATATCATTGAAAACCGACTGTCGTGTTTGCATGAGGATTAATTAATGCATTTTGTAAATTGCATTGAATACATTTTTATTGTCCGCTTCTGGCTTTTCTTTCGTGACTATAAAACATTAAACAAAATTTCAAAAGCGACAATTATTTTAATGTCATCCAGTCATTTCTGTAAAATGATGCACAGATACACAGAATGATAGAACTTTGCTGAAATAAAAGCAACAGCGTGCAGTTTTTAAACTGACATTAAAGTTCCCTGCAGATAATGTACCGTCTAACTAATTCATACGGAAAAATGCTCAGTTGCAATAACATAAAAGGAAATGTTAGGCTTAGACATTTTAAAAAGGAATGAAATGACTTTGATTTTAATTAAGCAGACAGTTTTCCAAGAGAAAAGTCTGAGCTTTAATTTAATACTGACTTTCCATGCGTAAATACTCAAAGAAATAAAGACATTAATGGATACCAGTTAGAAATACAATATAATGTTTTCATTTCCTTAAATGTAGTAGAAATTATTTAAAATCACGTCTAATTAGCAAAATATGATCGTAGAGAATGGTGTATTGGAAAGGTCGATAAAATACTATTTTTATATCTAAAATATAGAATAATATTAAAAGGCACCGTCTAAATGCGTCAATGCATTTAAAACATAGAAGAAACAAGGACAAAAGTCCAACAGCAACTGCCACATTCAAACGTAACCATACATATAGCACTCCACACGGAAATACGGGTTTGTTATACATTTTGTACTGTATACATGTAAATAGTGGCTGTATACATGTACACATTAACACAAACGGATACAATAACATCAAAGAAGTAACAAACAGACACAAAACATACATGAAGAAGGAACACAGCAGAGTACCCCATTGAACAGACAGTGGCAGGAAGCACCATTAGCGAGTTTAAAATACAGTAGTTTAATGGCGCAAAACCTTATAAACTCTTATCATGTTCCTATATAACAAAGCAGTGTAAATAAAATTAAAATCGTGGCTGAAGTAAAAGTGCTTAAATTCATAACTTTTATGTTCATTCCTTTTAAGTTTTTTTTTTTAATATTTTAAAACTGATAAGTATGTGTGACAATATGAATATAATACTTAGTATTTGACGTACTTTTGAATTAAATGAGTCGTATAATGTTATATCGACGTCAGATAATTTGTCCGTTTGTCTGAAAATTTTAATTTGCTGTTAATCCACTTCTATATATATATATATTGATTTTATGTATATTGAAATTTCTTTTTTAGTTCATTCAAGTGGATACATTTCCATTAGAAACAATTGAGGAGAATAAAGATCTTGAACTGGTTAGTTACGGGTTACATGATAATCACCTATTCTGACATTTGGAAGGAGGTGAATCCATACTATTCGGTTCCGTTACGTAACCGTTTGCGTATCCGCTTAAACATAACATGTATAGATCAGATTCTAAGATGCTACGTTGATCATGTGAATCGAATTCACCACCCGCCTTGATATCATGATATCAAACAAGTCAGAGTAGGGTAGAAAGCAAACATTATTATAGAGGGCATACAGACAGACTTCTCTTTCTAGCTATCACCCAGTGACATTTCCACTACCGTTGTTCTATTTAGTATCCCGTTTTAAGTAATGAAAAGACAAACAGTTAAGTCATTTCAATTAAATTGACCAGGTGTGTACTTAATTTGGAAAATAGGTCTCTTATTAACAACGAACACTTAACTTCTGAACTATTCAATTGTTTGTTCAAGAGTGGAACAGATTAAACACTGTCCGTGATTTTAATTTTCTTGGTCTTGAGAAAAAATACCAAGGTGTGGAATTAATTTTGAAATATTTTGTTGGTGTCATATTCAGGCGAAGTATTACTCATTTTAATAAAACCGTAGTTGTAAAAGTCAGCATATTTATGAAATATTGTTATTTTCGGAATTACTTGTATCTAAAGTACACACTCAAAAATTTTTGTAAAGTAACTGATAATTAGATACATCCATGAATGAATTGCTTTGCTGTGAGATCTGTTATTTAACCAGACGAAATGTTCTACTTTTAGCAATTATATCATACTTATTTACAAATACAGCTTAACAGTAGAAAAATATTTTTCTCAAATGACAGTAAATACGTGACAATAGTCATCTCTGAGGCAAAATGGACCCTTCGTCGCAAATAATATATTTTGCGAATACATAATGGTGTATGGTTAATAGTGCACATTTGACAGAAAGGGTATGGTCGTCGAACGAGAAAAATTGTCTGGCGCAACGAAATTTATAGAAACATATACCATAAATATATTCTTTATATGACAGTTCTCTCACTAACAAAGATGGATTCACTTTTCGACGCCGACAAAAAATATCTACCAAATAAGGATTTATCATTTCAAAACATGTGCATCACCAAGCGCTCTTTCCGACAAAGGTAAGGTAATACTATCAACTGTTACCATAACTACAGCAATATTTCCTCTGCAAGCATTAATTGTGAAAGATATTTTTTTTTATTATATTCCAAGTTCATACAGAAACAGTCAAATTTTCTTGATATACAGTTGCATAATTATTAGAAAATGAACAGGTAGTGTGCCGTTAAGGAAACCAAACACGTACGGCATCTTCAAACAATGTCATCTAAATCTTCTCAAGTCATTTATAAAGAAACAAACGTCAAAATAATAGTGATAAAATGACAAACTAAGCATATAAAGAACATTACTTCAGCAATTATATAACTAACAAATTTGCTAATACATAGAACAAACAGCATTTTCTATATTGATATCGCAAACATCTTAAACATATATATCGGTATGAGAAAATATTGCACAAATGCCAAAATCCCTCCATGCATGAAGAAGAAATGCTCCGGACAAAGTCATGCTTGAATTTGAACTTTGAGCTCAATGTGTGACATTGACTTTAGACCTAGAGACCTGGTTCTTGCGCATGACACTCCGTCTCATAATGGTTAACATTTATGTCATGATTCATCAAAATCCCCCATGCATGAAGAAGAAATGCTCCGAACAAAGTCATTCTTGAATTTGAACTTAAAGCTCAATATGTGACCTTGATTTTAGACCTAGAGACCTGGTTCTTGTGCATGACACTCCGTCTCAAAATGTTAAACATTTGTGTAATGTTTCATCAAAATCCCTCCATGCATGAATAAGAAATGCTCCGGACAAAGTTTGTGGACGCCGCCAGGCAGCCCGCCCTGGCGGTCCCATAATACGTCCTGTCTTTCAGTTTAATCATCATTCCAATTCCCGTATCGATTGTTATTATTTTTAGAAGATTATATCCCTGACACGTTCTGTCGTGCTTAGAAGTATTGTATAAACCGATGCTAGGGGCGTGTGAAGTGTTGCACTTTCCATAACCTTTCATAAACAGACTCAACAGGATGAGTATGCTATTATTTTGACTGATTGAATACTGCACCTCCAAATGTACTTCTTATACATTTATTAACAACAGTAATCTTCAACAGTCGTGTAGCGTTTTCGTACTTGGATTCAGTGTTGTTATATTTTCTGGTCCTTTTTAATAACAAATACTAAGCCTAAATTGGCTCGCTACTTTCCTCAAGAAATTCGGCACCATCTCAGATCGTGAAGATTTTAGGTATACATGAACGGAAATGCCTCTCCTTTCAAATGGCAGATTTTTAAAACAAATATCTGATAAAGCTTTGACATCGAAGCACCTCTAGCGGCAACAGTAAATTTGCGCCTTTTAAACGTTAATCGCTAATTATTTTGACATTGTTCATCCGATTTTGCCGGTAAAACGTTCATTTCATTCTACAGACATTCTCTTTTATCATAGTTTCTATTTTTGAATGAACTGTTCTAAATTGAAACGATTATTCTGTGCAGTCGACCGAAAAACCTATTTTTTGACGTCGGAAAATTTTGGCGTCAGGTAAAAAAAAACATGTTTTTAAACGGTGATTTTTTTTTCATATTTCCATTTCTTGTGCAACATTAAAAAACCAAATGACAAACGAGAAAATAATTGGGGGTCAGTTACGGTGTTCCGTTTGGACAATCGTGAATTTTATACTAAACCACGATGCACGATGGTAAGATGACGAAAACGCGATGGCACGATGATGAAACAACGATGGTACGATGGTGAAAACGCGATGGCACGATGATGAAATCGCGATGGTGCGATGGTACAATGGTGAAATGTCGATTAAATATCGCGTTTTCACCATCGTACCATCGTGCCGCCGCGTTTTCATCATCGTACCATCGTGCCATCGCGTTTTACCATCGTACCATCGCGTTTTCACCATCGTGCCATCGCGTTATCACCATCGTACAGTCGCATTTTCACCATGTGCCATCGCGTTATCACCATCGTACCATCGCGTTTTCACCATCGTACCATCGCGTTTTCACCATCGTGCCATCGCGTTATCACCATTGTACCATCGCGTTTTCACCATCGTATCATCGCCTTCCGGTTAGAAATGCATAGTTCCGTGCACTTGTATTTTTGTCAACAACAGAATGTATCTCAATGTATTTTGTGTGAAGAAATTAGCCATTTAGATTCTGCTGTTTAAAAAATTTGCAAAATGTGTTACAAAATGTTCAGTGCTCAGTTCATTAAAACTGTGTAAAGTCTTCAAGACCACGTCCTTTGTATTTTATGTATGCATGAAAGTAAATAAAAAGTTGGGTGTAATAGTCACATGATATTATTCAAACTCAGCTTATTCTTGTTAAGATATAGAAGGTACCTAGTGCCATGTGAAAATGAGATTGTATCAAGCCTTAGTTTTACTGACACATATACTGTACCAATGCGCATGACCACCGGAAGGCGATGGTACGATGGTGAAAATGCAATGGTACGATGGTGATAACGCGATGGTACGATGGTGAAAACGCAATGACACGAATGTGAAAACGCGATGGTACGATGGTGATAATGCGATGGTACGATGATGAAAATGGATGATTCGATGGTGAAAACGCGATGGTACGATGATGAAAACGCGATATCACATCGATATTTCACCATCGTACCATCGCATCATCGCGATTTCATCATCGTTCCATCGCGTTTTCACCACCGTACCATCGTTGTTTCATCATCGCACCATCACGTTTGCGTCATTGTACCATCGTACATCGCGGTTTAGGATTCAATAAATTGTCACGATTGTCCAAACGGAACACCGTAGTCAGTGTATAAGATTACTCGTTAAGTTTCCCAACATAACATACAGTTGTCATTTTACGAGAATTTAAACGTCAAGATTGAGGCAGATGCATTTGATTCACGCTCTTTATGTTTAATCATTTTTAAATACCCTTTCGATGTTAATGTAAACAAGTGGGTTTAGTAAAACGAAAAAAAAATACTAACTAATTTTATTTAATCACACTTTCTTTCCACAGACTGATACGGTTGTAATACTGTATCCTAGTGACTGTCATGAACCTCTTCAAAATACACAACATCTTTTTCCCATAGAAAGCAAACAATTGTCGACCTAAAACGTGTAGGCCTTCAAATCCCTATCTGCCATGAATGCAAACAGACTCAACTAAACCAAGTCATTCTATTAATTTACTGTCAGACATTCTAATTTAAATGTTTGTTTTAAGACTCGTTATTGGTATATTTACTTGTCATTTGGGTCTTTTCACTACTTCTGTATAAATATCCAAACCGCGACACAACATGCGGACATGCACACTGAGATTACAAACAAACACACACAAAGCAAACACTCTAGGACAAAACGAACGAATAATGGAATATAGTTCTATGTAAGCTCACGAAAGTGGACAGAAAACTAGAGAGATTACAGAAAAGTTCCAATGCTGTTCAATACAAGTCAACACTTATTTCATCAATAATTCTCAAAACAACAAGCAGAGATACACTCCAACCTCCTACATGTTTAATTTGAACGATAAACACAAATCCAAGAAACGTAATGGAAGTAATGTTGTAATACAGAGCCCTAATCAGATAAAACCATGGCATTGATTCATTTGTCAAACTTCGTTCACAAGAAGTAATCCGATATATTAGCTGATAAATGCAATCATTTTACGACAAATCGGTTCAGACACGTAACAAATGTACACGAGATTGAGGACGAGTGTTCAAGTACTTCATGTGTTTTTCACTGATTTCCAATATGATTTTCATCGAAAAAGTGTTTTCTCCAATGTAAAAAAAAAATGAATTTGAGTACTGAAATGAAACCAGACAAATTCAATTATCTTGGAGTCTTAAACTCTAGTTATATAGACTAGTTATAGGGTTAGTTATAAACAATACTAAGTTTTCTTTGAGTATCTGAATACTTCTGAAGTTTTAAATCATCTCTATGAAAGATATAAGGGTAATAAGGGTTATATATTCCATCAATTGTAAGGGTTTTTCATTTGTTTGTAGTTAGCACTGTAACTCAAACTTCTGCTCTAATTCGTTAAAACACTACTTATTACTGAGTTAGATACCTTTTTAGACATCAAGTTTACCTGTCATTTCATAGGAGTAGCTTGTTGAAACTGGCAAAGACTTCAAAATGGTGCAAATTATATATATAAAAAATGCATACTTTAGTATTTATTCACAGGTTTAGTCTTTATCTCTCTTTAATCGCATATAACTGCATTTAAAATCCTGTTCAAAATTCTACATTGTCTGTAGGAGCTTGTTTTCTATAAAATAAAGATATTTAATGCTTTTGGTATTTCCGTTATTTACTGTTTGACATTTTAATCATATCATAACACTACTACTTTGAAACTTTGGTACAGAATACAGGAACACGGTTAGGTAAACTGCCCGCCGTTACACTGAAATAGGGGTTACAAAAACATCACTAAACTCACAAGCAAATCTCTTTATGCTGGAAACTTGAAAAAATTGAAGTATTGCATCAGTAAACTTTTATTTCCAGTTATGTCTGGTTTTAATGCAACACAAGATGAAACTTAACAGAGTACATTTGAAAGGACAATGCCCCTTCTTGAAATCATTTTGGTTTAATGCGTTCCTGCTTTCCTGATCTCATCCTGGATGATTCAATGCCACTTCATAAAACGTTCTTGAATAGAAAAAAGCCTAATTATCGTTATGATATTTTCTGTTCAATAACAGTTCAAGATCCTGTATTTTGACAAGGTCTTTGCGTTCTAATCATTACATCTGACCCAGACACAAAGGACTAGGAAAACGTTAATTTCTACAACACAATGGCTTTTTTGTGTTTTCGTATGCAGTTACAATAAACTTGACACAGAATTTCTTAAAGCGGGTTATTATGGGGAATAATGACAATTACATAAATCAGAAACCTTTTTCTGGCTGTCCCACTTGACAGACTTTGTTTATAGCGGGTTATGTATTGGAATGACATTAGCACAAAACTAGAGTTATCCTGGTTATCTAATATGACATCGGGTTATGTGCAGGATTTTTGAATTCATAAAAACGTTATTCGTATGCTCGCACTTGACAAAGAATTTGTTGAAGTCTGGAAATAATGATATCAAAAGAAATCAGAAAGGTAACCATGCTGTCCAACTTGACACGGAATTTGTTGAAGCGGGTATTGTGTGGGAATAATAGCATTAAAAGAAAGCAAAAAGTTATACCAGGCATGCCACTTGACGCAGAATCGGTTGAAATGGGTTATGTGTGGGAATAATGACATGATGTGTTTAAAGGAAGCCGGATTCCACTTGACGCAAAATTTGTTGAAGCCAGCTTTAGTTGGAAGTAATTACATTACAAGAAAGAAAACTGTTTGAGTAGGGTTTTTTATCGTTTTTGTCACTCCGCTGTCCAGTAATGTCAGAAAAAGGGACAACCACACACTACATATTAACTGTTACCTTTTTACACTAAAAATGAAATAAGTAAAAGAGCAAGGGAGCTTGTAAAAAGAAATTTGTTTTATTATGTGGTGTACATGTACCAGAATGGTCGATACTGTTTTTTTTTGTCAGACGGTTGTAAAGCATTTAAATGTTCAAAGAATATGGTTCTATTGTCTTCGAGATATTGAAGATTTGTATACATGATTCATTTTACCAAAGTGATAAATTACAGATTCACCAAATTATATACATCCGTGCAGACTGATCATGATCTGCACTGTTCGCCATTCAGTCAGTATCTTTTGGGTAAGCATCCCTTTAAACAGTTAATGGAAATGTCCAAATTGAAAGACGGACAAGTTTATTATAGAAAATTAGCAGGGTAAGGGTTAAATTCACTATTACGTTCTGAACATTTGAAAAATTGTAATTAGTTGTCGCAACATGGTCGTAATAATTAGTATCTAATGTACATTTTGACATAAATGAAACATTTAATGAATTGCCCGAGTCAGGTTGACCTTCTGTTCACTAAGTGTGACTTTAATTGTCTACGTTGTGATTATTTGTGTATAATAAGAATCTACAGACCAATTTCTTCATACCGTTAGACATCATAATTGCATTTTGTTTCGTAGCCAGTGTTACATGTGTGTGCTGTGTGCACGTCCATGTGTTGTGAGTTTCGGTTTCAATCGGAGAGGCTGCGATTTTGGAAGATGACTTTCTCCGTTTCCTTGTTTCTTTACATGTTAGATGCGCAAGACAAGTTATGAAAATTAGAAATAACATGTATCTAGTCACAGAGCTCCAGTGCTTGAGAAGTTCTTGTGAGAAGCTTAAATCCTTTAAAGAACAGGAGTCCAAGTATCTTGTTACTGATTAAAAGGCGTATGACTGCTGTATATACATTTCTACCCACGAAACAATTAATAAAACACAGTTATGATCGTTCTTAAAATGATACGAAAACATTGTGTTGTAAAAGCGTGTTTAGAAGTGATTTTTCTATTTTGGATACCAGTAGCAGCTGCTCACACAGCCTTGTAAGACGCGTAATAAAATGATTCAATTACATCTACAATTTATGTGATTCATTTGGTTGAAATATTTTGTAATAAGTCTAGAATAGTTCTGCAAATGATTGCAGAAATAAATTGTAACTGTAGCAGTGAGGTGCTACAAAATCGTCATTAAACTCACGCAGAAAGATTAGACCAGACAAAAACGAATTTCACTTTAAATCTTTTATTGTCATTGCAGCTAACTGTATATGATTAAAATGGAAATGTCTGTTCCTCGCAGTAGAATGAGTGTTGAAGTTTTTAAATAACAAGCATCTAGTTACAAATTGACAGTGACATATATAAGGCTAAGACAATGTGTTTAATGTCTAGATATATTATTAAATTAATGCAGTAGTATGCACTGTACTGGATGCATTAAGGTGAATTTGTTTCTAGGTATAAGATAGTTATTATTCTAATAAGTATGCTTATAACACCGAATTAAACAGAGAATGACTGAATAAGTTTGCAGATGAAGTTGTGAAAACACGTTATTTCAGGGAGGGCCTGAATTGCCCACCTGTCATCTTGTAGAACTGTATTATACCAGTATTATCAGAGTGATATGCGCGAAGTTCATGTTGGAGGAAAAAGTAGGTCACTAGGTCGAAGTGGGTCTTTAAATCAAACCGCTTTCAGAAAGTGTAATCCGATATATAGACCGAGGCAAAGTGGATATATTTTACAATAAATCGGATTATTGAATGATGAAAAAAGGGTTTATCAAAATCTTGGTAGGTAATGTTTTTGGTTACAGAAGTCTCCCTTTTTTGGAGGGAGACCATGACGTTGGAGGTAATATATATGGGAACATTATATAGCGTTGCTTATCATGGAAAACAGTATTCCTCTAACATTGAAAGAAAATACATGGACTAGAGAACTAAATATATGCTAAGCACATTTTAAATCAAAAAGTATTTCCGGATTCGTATGCTTGTATTTGTCTCAAATATTTTTATCACATTTCCCACTGTTCAATAATCGAACGAACCAAAGACTCATGTCATGGTCAACAGCTGACAAATTACTCATGGAACATAAACCTATAAATGTTACAAACACAAATGTATATAGGAGTTGTATAGTCAACATTTGAATTATTTCTATATTTACATTAAGTTTGATTGAAAAATATATACAGTAAAACTTGTTGTAGACCCACCTTTATTAAGAGACCATTTTCATTTAGAAACCACTTTTTCAATTGCATTTTGTACTGTTAATGATGTACGCGAGCGTTCTTTTGGATATCCGCTATTTTGAAAAATGTTTCTTTCGAACAATATTTTTGCCCAAAATCAATACTAGATCATTAGAATATTCCAAAAAGTGTACCATTTAACCAAGCACATTTTACTTGTTGCGATTTTTTTCACCCTTATTTTTTTGCTGGCATGTTTCTTAAACTGATGTAAGATGTATAACAGGGTAGGTAATTTCAAATATCTCTTAAAGCAGATCAGGTTTGGTTCTGATATTTTTCTGACTGATATATATAATGAAAGGCTAGAACTGAAATAAAAGCACTTATATTATCTAAGAAATACAAACTAAAACAAAAAGAACTAAAAATTTTGAATGTTTTATTTTCTAAATAAATCTCTTAGATGCCCAGTGATCCTAACTTTTTTCTTTCCATTTTGAAGCATTTTTTTGTGTCATTGAAGCTGCACAATATGTTTAAAATCTTAACGGCAATTTTTTTGTAGATTTAAATACGTGTTTTCCCATTGAAAATAAAGTGGGTGAGGTAATTATGTCAACATGTAAAAATGAAAGAGATTTGTTAGTGACATTTATGTTTATATAATACCGATATCACCTTGTTTTCATAGCAACCTGTAAGACGTGAAGTCCCTATAACTTTAAGTGGGATATTATATGTTTTATAAAGTACCACATTTTTTTCAATTTTACAGAAATGCTTAAACAGTGGGTGAAGAAAATACCCAATAAAATTAAAACGAGCTCGATGACCTGTGCTTTTCTTCTCTTGTTTGTCTTAGAAACTAACAAAGGACACATTTTGCAGTGGTAAGTGTATTTATTATATACAAATTTTCAAACATATACATAAATTTATCAATAAACATCCCGTAAAGAGTTCTTTTTGTACAGGAATTACATTTTCATGCACGGCTACGATTTTTTCGTCACTATAAACTGGCACTGTACCTCCAATAACTTTTTAACAAAGATAAACATGTAAGACCAAAAGCTGAGTGAAGATAAATTATATGGCCACCGAGTGGGCGTTATCGTTTGAAAATTGATATATAATAAACACACTTACCACTGCAAAATGTGTCCTCTTTTAGGTCAAAAAGTAAACAAATAACGCCATTTTGAACTGCAAACAGCATTTTTCTCGCCTAAAAAGCAGCAAAATGCAAAACACGTCCACTCCCCTGCCTTTGTGAGAAGTAATCTACAATATGTATAACTGGCAACTATAATGTATTCTCTGGAGAGGATGTTTATAAACTACACTTCGTAATACGTTATTGGTGATTAAAAGTGATGCCTTTTTCAGGCAACAGTATTAAATAGTGACCAGAGGGAGATATGGATGGAATATAGGATAAAATATTCTTATCATTATGGGAGAAAACATCACTTCTCGTCCTTTGGTAATAAACATACTTCGTTATTTGTGCCCAGTAAAGTCAAATTTCAATGAAAATAGGACGCTCTAATTAATGATTATTTTATAAATATAACACATACAAACAAGTACAAACACACATAATTTCAACAGGCCTTGGCAGTAACAATAAGTAAATGAGATAAAAAGTGGAAAACCACAGGTCGCCTAACACGTCATAAATGAAAATGTTGCAGGCTCGTATTGATTGAGCCTGTTTATGAACAACAATGAAAATTCAACTAGATCCGTGATGAGCAGAACATTTACACATGATACAAGTACCGAAATATAATTTAGAGATAAAATAGAAAATAAAAAGAACAGTGCGTGTCAAATGGTCATGAATTTCAACATAATTGTATAAACACTATCGTGACGTCAGTGCTTTTTTAACGACAGTTCTGTAATTTTAATATTGTAATGCTTTCTCTATGGGACTCAGTACTTATTTTCCACGTGGGGTCTCAATCATTTAATACTGGACTATTTGCTTAATACTGCATGAGGAAACATAAGGGTACAGGAAAAAAATAACTGTACACATTCATTTTACCCGTATAGTCGAATATCTAGCAATAAATGTACTCCACATAGCACATTGGAAATAGATAACTGTAACCAACTGAAAGCAATCCAATATTAAAAAACACAAATTGAAAGTAAAAAAGTGTGATCAATATTAAAACAGTTGTGTGTAAACACGCTTAATCCCTTCGTAAAAAATTGCAAAATTTACTCATAAAAATGTGCATTTTTTTTGCATGCATCGACGTTATCCAACTTTCTAAATGACATATTCCAAGAGCAGCAAACTCCGTTTAGGTTTCCAGTTTTAATTGTTATGTAAGAAATTGACCGCTCTTTACATCAAGACAAGTAATGTAAGCTCTTGAGAGGCTGTCTTATGGTAAGCCAATTTTGGACGAGTTCTTAAACCATACTGGCCTAGTTATTGAACGACCTGGTTATCTACTCTTTGAAAGTAAGTGATGAACTGCTGTAACGGTACAGTCAGCTTTCATAATTTTTCACGTTAAACACCATTTTTCAACATTACAGCAGGCATATGGTTTGAAAACACAAACAATATAAACCTTTACGGCGTTCTTATCAGACTTACTTCTTTTTTTGGGTTTGAAACATTATCACATTCGTTCCAGTCAATGTCTGCAGACTCCCGAATTAGTATTGGAAAAAAAAATCATTTGCAAACAAGATGCTCCCCATGCTAAAGCACAAACACAGGAGCCTTAAGTTTGTCAAAATTCGTTTTGATATTTGTAATCGTATATTCTATTTAATGTTCCGTACATGTGTTTTCAAACTAAATTAGCAGTCATATGAGAAGCACGGGCTAATCTGAGTCCAGTACAAGGAAGGCGAGAAACACGAGAAAAACTCAATCGTGCTTTAAAAGTCAAGCCGTTTTAACGAAGTATAATATATAAACCCGAATCATTCCATGCATTTTAATGTCAATAGTTTGACCCTTTTTTTCGTATTTGTCATTCACTAATAACATATAAGCCCCAAACGACCCTATATGTTAAATACTGCACAGACCACAGCGTTAACGCACTTAGTTTACATAAAGGATCGTTTTCGTCTTCTATCATTTAGAAAGAATAATTGCAGTTTGGAGCTGGGAAGATTTAGGTAGTGCTATCAGCATGCTTAAATGATTTAAAAAACCCTTATGTCTCTTAAAAGTTAGAAGATGCACTTATTCATACATGGAATACTGTTCCGCAAGTGTACAGTATAAAGTTATGAGAATTTTATAATGGAATATGCACGAATTTTGCAAGGGAGGTATTGCGCAACAGATATACATTGCACGGCCCGCTTCTATGACGACCTTTTTTCCATATTTTCAGAAGCCATGATTTTACTGAAATAATGAGGGGGTTAATTGTTTTGAAGAGGCCAACGTTGTTTGGCTCGATAGCGCTTTAAGTAAGACCAAAAGGTTTTTAATGTAAAATGGCGGACATTTAGTACGTTAATACGTTTACTCATAATTTGAAGAATGAAGTGGTTATTAAATCCACATACTGAAGGGATAAATGTTTCAAATATATAATGCAGGTTTTGCAAAGCAGAACTAAGACGTATTCCAAAACTTATTGAATGTATACTGGGAACTTGTTTCTCGCCATGAAAACGTTCATCACAAAAACTTTGTGGTCAGATACACCGTGTTTTGTTTATTTTACAATGTGTAAGAATTAATTAAAATTTATGAGCTTCTTTTTCAATTTGAAAGCATTTTGATGCCTAATTATCAAAACAATATAGAATAGAAATTCAAAAATGTTGGATGAACTAAGTGTGCGCTCCAGATTAATTTTGTACATGGAAAACTGTTTCGCAAGAATACAGTAAATAGTTGTCAGAATTTTTTAAGGGAAAAATGCACGAATTCTGCAAGGGAGGTATTGCACGACAGATATACATTACCCAGACCTTAACGTTTTTAAACGTTATATTAATACTAGTATATGAAAACCTGAGATATTGGTTTTTTTTCGTTGGGTTTAACGTCGCACCGACATATGGTCATCTGCCGACTTTTCAGTTTTGATGGTGGAGGAAAATCCCAGGTGCCCCTCCGTGCATTATTTCATCACGAGCGGGCACCTGGGTAGAACTATCGACCTTCCGTAAGCCAGATGGATGGCTTCCTCACATGAAGAATTCAGCGCCCCGAGTGAGGCTCGAACCCACATCGATGAAGGGCAAGTGATTTTAAGTCAGCGACCTTAACCACTCGGCCACGGAGGCCCCTTATATTAGAGCAGTTGAAAATGTAATTGTATAGCAATAGAGGGAGAATAAAAACAAAAAGTCAAATGGCCTTTCTAAACATGTAACATGACTTTTTATCTACAATGAGTTTTCTTGAGACAGCTTAGTACCAAACTATAATACGTATAGCATGCCGTGTTTGGGCTCTTGCCACAGATAATCCTGTGATTCAGAGATGGCATGTCATTTTATTATTCTGTAACCTTTATGCTGGCAAGCATCACATTATGTCTTGTGGTGAATTAACGCGGAACTTTTCAACAAAGCAGCGCTATGTGAAGCCTCATGTTTGTTGATTTCATAGCGTTTTGGTCTTAGTGCGCGGTTGACTTACGTCGACTATACTTACTATACAAAGGACCTTATGTTATTTTGCTTAGCTCTGCTGCTGAATGCTTGCAACAAACACGATATACATAGGGTCCTTTGTATAAATGCATGTCATTATGTCTCTTTAATATGTATTGACTTTTGAGAGATTTCCCACCTACAGAACAAAGTTGCTCAATTCCCACATGTTTCTCTAAATGGAAATCTAAAAGGCGTATAAGACGATATCCTTTGTTGCGATATAGGCATATGGATTCTTTTCTGTAGCGTGCAGTTTCAAATGATGCTGAAGACATTGTTTACTAGACAGCTTCTTGTCGCATATGCAACAGGTGGAATCGTCAGAGTCGTATTTAGAAATGAAACAGATACATAAAACCTGAGGAATATATGTAAACAAGATGTTACACGACTGTTTTTTATGCTGAATGTATTAAACACGCTGAATAGAATAGGTCTTTCTAGACAAGTCTAATACAATAAGTGTAGAAAATAGGCAAATATAATATTCATTTTGTCACGTATCAGCTGTGGTAACAGTGATGTTTCATGTTTCTTTACCTATTAGAGACAAGGCCAATCCTGAAAAAAGAACGTAAACGTAAACTTATAATTAAACAAGTATAATACCAAAAATACAGCGTATGTAATGGCTTTATTTCAATACCAAGACATCAAACAGTTGATAAATATATATCATGTTACTTAATCATCAGAAAGTCTAAAGTCAGGCCACGGGCAAATCGTTGCCAAACATAAAGCTTTAAGTTAGAATTCTAGATGTTTGAAGCTCGGAAGTTAGAAGTCCATTCTGGAAGCACACGTAGCTTTTTCTAGGTCTACATCATTACAACTGGTAAACGATACTTGTCGGTCAGTCAGTCGGTCGGTCTGTTGATTGTCATGGTTTCCGAAAAATCACTCATGAACGGCTTGACAAATTTAAATAAATTTTGGTACACAGGTGTAACATCATAACATACAGACCAAGTTCGACTTTGCCTACAAACCACCATTTTGTAACGTAGTTATGGCCCCTTTCCAACTTAAAATTTGCCAAACTCATGGTTTCCGGACAATTACTCATGAAAGGTTTGACAGATTTAAAAAAATTTTGGTACACAGGTGTAACATCATAAAATACAAGTCAAGTTTGACCACAAACCACCAATTTTTTGACGTAGTTACAATGTATGGCCCTTTTCCAACTTAAAATTTGCCAAACTCATAGTTTCCGGACAATAACTTATGAAAGGATTGACATATTTAAATAATAGGTGTAACATCACAACATACAGGTCAAGTTCGGCTTTGGCTACAAACCACCATTTTTTGACGTAGTTATGGCCCCTTTCCAACTTAAAATTTGCCATACTTCTGTGAAAAGGCTTTATTGCGGGGGTATTATTCGTCACTTTCTTGGTTGCGTTCTGTGTTTCCAAAGGATCTTTTCACAGATTAAATTACCCGTCCCAACACCAGTTGGCGGCTGTAAAATGTCTCCATTTACGGGGATTCAATGTTGTTATATTTTGTTGTCCTTACCAATCTTGGAGAACATTCATTTTTACTGTAATAGAATTCCGCTTAAGCCGGTGATAGGGGCGTGAGGGGTGTTGAACATTTCATTACCCGTCACGATCAGACTAAATCAAACCCAAATCTGCTACTATGTTTCTTAGTTGCAATCTATGATTCCTTGTTTTTCCTACATTTTCATTTTGCAAATTATGTGTTACAGCAAACAATAGTCTGGGGCTTACAGTTATGTCGTGGAAACCATTGAAAGAATGAGATTTCTGGATGTAATGCACATGTCAGTGCCACGTTTGTAATTCATTCTGTTACATTGCTTGTTTGAGTTATTTCTTGATCAAATCATAACCCTGTATATGTCATGGAACAGTTATATTTCATGATTTCAGAGGGCCTTTTGACATGCTGTTTACAAACACAACAACTTATGCATTCTATCTTTTTAAACACGCTGCATCCCTTATTGTTATTATGAGTAAAATGCATACGAACGTTGTCTTGATTCAAACTATGTATGGACTACTTTAAACTTGAATAAGCAAACATCAGAAACAAGAAATATCTTTAAAAATGATGGTCGGCGATTTGTAATAAGGAAAGAAGTTTATGAATTTTTCATCTAACATTCATCTTTCATCTAACATTTTTCAAATTGCAAAACTAAACACCGCACTTTAACAATTTAAATGGTTCTCTTTAATTTTTTCGCAAAGGTTTCGTAGGGTTGCAATTTTATTTCGTTTATCCTTAGACAAATAATTACAGCAGTAGTTTGATGAAGATTCATGAAGCGGTTCATGAGAAGAGGTCATTAAACGTGTTTATATTTTTAGCTAAATTGGTCCCTATAGCTATCCCCATTTGTAACAAAATAGCAGGAGACCTTACGATATTGTTACACATCGAGTTTGATAAAAATCCATCACATTTTAGTGGTTAATGCGAAGAAAGGCATATCTACTTTTAGCTATAGTGGTCCCTAATAGGGCCCAAGTTCCTGTATAAAATTTGGAAGAGGACCTTATAATGATGCTCCAGACCAATTATGACAAAGATCCACCAAGCTGTTCATGAGACGCTGTATAAAGGCATTTCTAGTTTTAGCTCTAGCAGCCCCTAAAAGGAATCAAATGTCCCAGCTGAACAAAGTTGGTTGCGGGTCTAATAAAGATGCTACAAATCAAGTTTGATTAGAACACATGAGAAAAAATCAATTAAAGGATTTTATTATTTATTATTTTTATTTATTTCTAAAATAGGCCAACTGATCCCGCTTTAACAAAAGCATATTCGCTATTCATGAATCTTTGGACAATGACGTCACACCTATAAAAAAGTGAAGGTCAAGCAAAACAAACAATTGTAATTATTTCAATATTTCTGTTTCATAAACAAAGTTTGACCGTAGTCATATCACATAGATAAACTGTATGCAGCGTACCTTCATTTCAGTGTAATGAGGTTCAGTCATTATATAGCATAATTATATATATAATGAAACAGATTTCAACTGAGTTCAATATTTGCATACCATACTAAAGAAAAATATTCATATATAATAAATCAGTTAAATAATTTATAACAAATATATCTAAGCAAACAAGTACTCATTTTAATATGCAATCTGAATAAGTCACAAAAGCAAGAAACCTTTTCATATACAGACGACAATTGTAACAAGGAAAATCTTTTAAAAAGCACTTCTCTACATAAAAGACTCTTATCACACCCTTATTCATGTGATACGCAGACAGTATTCAGCTCTTTCTTTAATTTGATATATGTTGGTATTTGAACAGGGTTTTATCATATTTATTAAACTTACTTATCATTTTGAGACATATCAATATTTTTGCTAAATATACTGAGCCAAACTTAGCTTTAAAACTGTGAACAGTTAGATAGATAGATTAAGATAGATTTATTTCGATAATTGAGCAAACATAACATAGTTACAATACATGTTAGCGTCGTTTAGGATAAACGCTTTGTCTACATTTCACTCATCGTAGCACAATCAACAGAGTGAAAGAAATTGACACTCTCGTCCAATCAGGAAGAGTGTTGCATAAGTCTTCCATTTTGATAAATTATCTATAATGCGTTATCAAGTAGTTTGATTTGTAAACTGAAGTCACGTGAAATAGGTAACGAAAACGAATTTAGACGGCGTCGCCGAAAAAATGGTAAAATGTGTACTTATTTCACAAGTCTGTCATTTTTATACTGATGAACGTTTTGCTCTCCCTGAAAACGCTATCGAGCCAAAATACTTTCAAACGGCTGTTTTACGTGTAGGAAGGAACCAGAGTTGTTTCTGCTAGTGAGTCAGGCTAAAACGAACATTGTGAATAAATTCCTTTGAAGTTTCATTCAAATCTCAAAAATAGTAACGCACATGCTTTATTCAAAATGATCTTAAAGAGAGGCATATTCTACCAGGAAAATACGGCGGAAGATAATACTGGGTTTTGTAATTTGTGTTTTTGTTTTCATAATAAGGAGTGTTGTTCAAATCAGCCAATTCTAAACAAATAATTTATTTATAAATTTTCTAAACAAAATGTTCATACAAGAGCCAAACAACTCCTTCGAAAATCATTTTCTATAGTTAATGGCTCATAATGCCTTTTGTTTATAATGTGGCTGCCACATTTTTGGTTATGGCCATAAAATATGCCTACTCCTTTTTAAATTCTCTTTTCGATAATTTTCTGGACCCAGTTGTTCGAAACTTTAACAGGCGATTAAGCTAACAGTTGATTAACTTTTAAGGTTATATTTCAACATTTTAGAAGACTTAGAAAAACAAAGTTATGACTTAGGATTATGAGCATTTAAAATGTCTTTACAGTAGAATCAAAACATCATACAAGTATTTCCCACAAAGACTAATATTTTGGATAAAAAATTAACCGGCGGTTAGTTTAACAGCCTGTTAAAGTTTTGAACAACAGGACCCTGATGTAGTTTTCAAATAACTAAACTTAATGGAAATATTAGTGAATTAATTGTTCGTGATTACTTCCCTTTACCGCTTTAACGGAATAAGTTCATGTGTAATATCGAAAGTAGTGATTTTCTGTTCATGTAATTATGCATTTCATCTAAATGGACAGTTTCTTTATTTGTTTTTAACATAAAATTAAAAGCCTTATGGAACTTTAAAATTTCCCGATCGACCTTTAGCGGACTATATCTTGGAAAATGCAGGTGGTATGTTTATTTACCTTTTGCCTGGATTTTCATACAAAATTTGATTGGTTAAATAAAAGCAGTTGCTTTATAGCATTAGTCCGCGCAAACTTTCGACAGACTATCAGACCTACAACCAAAATGTCTTGTTCAATCTTATGAAGTCGTTTCTTTAAATTAGCAAATATGAACTTTAATGCGTTGTTTTGAACAGAATCATTCCAGTTGAGTCTCCCGTTTCATTCTTGGTTGCATTCTGTTTAAAAGGATGATTTAAGAACTCAGAAGAAGTCCATGCATTGCTGAATCGCTGTATTTTATTTTCTGTGATCACGGATACCTTCAATTTTAATGCCTAGGCCAACTTTAGTGGTCCGATTTCGTTTCCTCTCATTAACATATTTTGCTCTCAGTTTCGTCTGTTCCATTCTTTGCTTCAGACATTTAACTTAAATATTTCATTATGTCCAAAGTTGCAAGATAAGGTATTGCATATACAAAACATGACTTTGACCTTTGAGATAAGGCTAGGTTCTTACAAGCAACACGCTGTCATAATTTGTTAAATTATAAATGTCTCAACATCCTGAATTTATACTTTGAGATTACTTTTGTATGAAATACTTCTGTCTAAAAATTCAGTTAGCATAACCTTTAACAGCGCACACATTGTAAGATAGATATGTTTTGTCACGTATTTAAGATTAGATCACCTTCAGAAATGACAAGGTCATGTCATTAATATATCTTTTTTTTTTTGGTTGGTAAAATTTCCATACATATAAGGTCTGCTATGTTTTGTGACATTTATGTTTTTGTTGCCAGGATATTGTTTCCACTTGATAATCTGTGGTCTTTTTTTTCTGGCACGCAACATTCTAATATCTCATGATATATATATGAGAAAGGTGGGAATAACATAATATATTTTTGCGTATAATAGCCAAATGAAAGTATTTCTAAGGTGTGTGTTACCTAATAGCTAAAATGAAGTGATAATTGCCCGATAACGTGTCTCTTAGTACGATTATTTATGTTGCATCCGTGGCCGAGTGGTTAAGATCTCTGAGTTTTAATCACTTGCCTGTCACAGCAGTGGGTTTGAAAATTAATGTCACTTACATGTTAGAACTTTATCTAGTGATGAAGCCATCCAGCTGGCTGAGAGAAGGTCCGTGGTTTTACTAAGGTACCTACTGTTGCCTGAAATAATGCCTAGAGGTGCACCCGGAGTCTGTTATCTCGGTCATACGTTAAAGCCCTGCTCCGCGGCTATTGAAATTCGATTGTGTGTATGCAACCCATTATGATTACAATAGGTATCAGTTAACGGCCACGCGCCACACTTTATTACGCAATATAGAATTTTATATAAAATAGACTCTATTTTGACAGGCGTCACTGTTCATAGTCAGGATTTTTATGCTTTTTCAGTGACAATTTAAGGTTAAAAGGTAGGACTGGAGCAGATCTTTAAACCCAGCCAAAACAAACAAAAACGTTTTTATCTGAGTACATTTTGTCCGTAAAATGAATAATTTTCCGGTTTAATTTTGTTTTCGTAGACCTCAACTTTCTCTGCAAAATCAGTTAAATTTTACAATACATTTAAATCAAAACAGTCTTTACTTAATTTGTTATATATCTAGCAAGAGTCTACAGCATTAAGAATTCAAATATCTGCTACTATGTAAAGTTATAAAAAGTAAACAGTTAGTAATCGGTGTCAGTTTCGCTAAGATGTCATGGGAAAAGAAATGAAGTTTGATTTTGTGTATAAAATATAATGATTATTATTCCGACAATCAAAGACAAGCTTCAAAAGTACACTGCTTGTTCAAAAATAAGAAAAAAAATGAATATTGTATAAGAATAATTAAAAGCATTCATCATTTCCCACACAAATATACATTGGTATAACGCGTTTTCTAGGCAACAACATTTTTTAAAAGCAAAATCGGTAGATTATTTGCATCTTGGGGTATAATTTCTCTAGTTATCGAGTGGACACCATCAAATTTGACTGATTCATGGGCCGTAAGTCTTGCTATACTGATCCAAGCTGTCTGGCTATCAAACGTGCCATACATTTTATAGATATACACACTTCATGTAAGTTTGGTTTAGTTCTGAGGAAAAATAATCTAGTTATTAAGCAGACACTGATTCCATCCAACTGCCTGCTTTTAAATGGTGAAAACTTAGTACTTCCCATATTTATGAACAAGCTAAAAACACAAACTAGCTTATAAATTAAAGAGCAAAATATTTATATTAAAAATGACGAGGATGGTGTCAGAATGCTAAACGCACAACATCAACAAACTAGATGTAAAAAAAACTTGTGGGTTAGCATAATTATGATTTTGTTTTTTCTTCAACTTCTGTGAAATCATTAATTTTCGTGCAGGACTAATTTATGTGGATTTGTGGTTGATTTAAACCACAAAATTTAATTCCTATGAACAAACAAAATTCCCTTTCATTTTGTTGTCAAAACATGAAATCCATTCATTAAATCCCCATGAAACAATCTTTCTGGTCAAAACCACGAAAATTCATGCCTACGCAATAAGATGATTGCGCAGTATTCCAATATGTTTTGGGTTTAACCCCATTTTTCAACAGTATTTCAGTTATGTAACGGCGGCAGTTAACCTTACCAGTGTTCCTGGATTCTGTACCAGTACAAACCTGTTCTCCGCAAGTAACTGCCAACTTCCCCACATGAATCAGAGGCGGAGTACGAATGATTTCAGACACAATGTCTTTTATCAAATAGTCACGGAGAACATACGGACCGCCCGGGGATCCGTAGATCTGCGTTCTCCTTACTGAGCTAAGCGGGCGGGTTCCAATATGTATATGAATATTTCTTTAACTTACTTAATAAATCTTAAAGATAAACATTTCATCAAAACAAACATACATTATATGCAAAAATCACATTAAAATAATGTTGTTTTTATATCTTCAAAAGTAAAGAGCATTAAATCTAAGAAACAACTGGAATGCCAACCACAAAAGAAATGTATGTCCATCTCGAACAGATTTATCAGTAACGAGCAAAGGACTGTCTGGATAAGGGAAAGGAATCCAGTCTCTAATGTCCCTCCATTTATAAAGCAGGTTTGCAGCCAGCTGGTATATGGGAAAGACTGTTTGTCTATATGTATAAAAGCTAAGATCCGAAATAACACATTCTAACCATAATTGGTTGTGCTAGCGTGAGTTTATAGGAGGAAAGTTTTAACAAAATAAACATATAACGTGTTTGCCAGTATATGTGACACAGGTACTGTCGATGTGTATTTGAGAATAGAATTATCTGCAGCGGAATTAACATCACTGGAGCCAGCATATGAAACCGAGTGTTTTGTTGTCGTGTGTTTTATGTTGATGTGTTTAAGCCAGCATACGTCTTTGCTTACAATTTTAACAACAGAAACAGTGGCAACATTTTGGACTTTCCTTAGATTCACCTAAACACACACCTGAAAGAAATAAAGCATATAGTAAACATGTAGTTGTCACTTTCTTCGTAAGGACATACCTCCAGGTCAAAATGAAATTTTGAAAACAGTTTTCCATGTTCTGGCGCCTGGAATTGACCTTTGATCAAGTGACCCCAAAATCAATAGGTGTCATCTACTCTGTATGTCCAGTCAACCTACAAAGTTTCATTATTCTTAGTCAAATGGTTCTCATGTTATGTTCCATGTTTAGGCCCCTTTGACCTTGACCTTTGATGGCCACATTTATGACTGTATCTTCATGAAACTAAGTCAGAATGTTAAACTTGATAATCTTTAGGTCAAAGGCGAATCTGGGCTATGTTGGGTTAAAAACTAGGTCACCAGGTCAAATCAAAGAAAAGCTTGTTAACACTCTAGAGGCCACATTTATGACCATATCTTCACGGAACTTGGTCAGAATGTTATTCTTGATGATCTTTTGGTCAAGTTTGAATCTAGATCATGATGGGTCAAAAACTAGGTCACCAAGTCAAATCAAATGAAAAAATTGTTAACACCCTGGAGGTCATATTTATGACCATATCTTCACGGAACTTGGTCAGAATGTTATTCTTGATGATCTTTAGGTCAAGTTTGAATCTAGATCATGATGGGTCAAAAACTAGGTCACCGGGTCAAATCAAATGAAAAGCTTCTTAACATTCTGGAGGCCACATTTATGACCATATATTCATGAAACTTGGTCAGAGTGTTATTCTTAAAAATCTTTAGGTCTTGATTGAACCTTGGTCATATGCGGTCAAAAACTAGGTCTCCAGGTCAAATCAAAGGAAAACTTGTAAACTCTCTAGAGTCCACATTTATGACCCTATCTTTATAAAACTCAGAATTTTTGTCCTGATGATCGTTAGGGTAAACTCAAATTTGGGTTATGTGGGGTCAAAAACTAGGTCATATGCTGAAATCACAGGAAAAGCTTGTTAACAGTCTAGAGGCCACATTTATGATCCTATCTTCATGAAACTTGGTCAGAATGTTTATCTTGATGATCTCTGCGAATTATTTGAATCTTGGTCATATGTAGTCAAAAACTAGGTCACGCGGCTTGAAATTTTGATGACGTGTACAGTTTTGCACACCAATCTTATAACCGACTTTCATTAACCATGAATGTGATCTACTGACCTACTTTCTTGGTTTTTTTAAGATACAGACCTGAAATTCTTAATCGTGACTTACTGATCTACTTTCTTGTTTTTGAAGTTACATGTATAATTTGGATTACTTGATGTGTGCATGACCCTTATTGATTTTGAGGTCACTGGATTAAAGGGCAAGGTCACAGGGACCTGAAACCTAAAAACGATTGTCGCTCCATAACTTATGAACCATTTATCCAAGGATTTTCAAACTTCATCAGAAACTTATTTCCTGTCCTCAGGTAAGCCATTTGGGGTCTCCATGGCTCTATTGTGAAACTAAAGCAATACAATTTGTATATGCAGTTTTTAATGCATGTTTGAGCCATTACTGTTCTTTTGACCTTTGCCGCCAGGTGAGCGATACAGGGCCATCATGGCCCTCTTGTTATTTTAATGTCGTAAAGTTATTTTAGAATTAAGAGAAGCATGTGTGTGAATAATTAGTGAACGGCTAATTTTTTAATCACATTATAAAACTTCTATATATTCAAGTATTATGCAAACACTGTTTATCTATTGCTGATGGTGAGTTTCAAGCGAAAAAAGAAAAGTTGACCTCTCCTAACAACTTAAAAGGAGAACAATATCTTGCCAAGCCGAAGGGATTAATTCAAACAAGCAAAAGTATCCCACTGAAGGCAAATTCTACAACAAAAGAACAGACTCCAACAACATTTCGACATTCAAAAAGGGCTTAATTTGTTCACCGATCAAAAAATGCCATAGAACTTAAATCACCTTCCAATTTAAACAAAACTTATGAAGAAATCAGTCACTTTCAAATCAAGAAACAATTTACGATATGAGACTATTCTAATGATGACAATGAATATGGAGAATTACAATGTACTTGAAAATGTTTGGAAATGGAGGAATGTGACACTTAATTATATTTATTTGGTGCACATAAAGACTTTGCCATTAATTAGGCAGATAAGTCGATTGATTTCTTTTTTTTTTTTCAACAAAGAGAAAAGTTGAAATGAAAACCATTTTAGAAGTACTAAAAGATGTCATAGAAATATTTGAAATAGAAAACGTAAAAATTGGCCCTTTGTCTGCTATAGGGCTAAAAATAAAATAAAACCATTTAATCGACTTTTTTTCGTGAACCGCTTGATGGATTTTTTTTGTAGCATTATTATAAGGTCCTCGCATTAATTTGTTAATCCCACGCCACACGTGGTGGGGGTTATAGGAATGGTTTCCTTTCGTCCGTCCGTCCGTAATAGTTGTGTCCGAGCCATATAACTCAAACCTGTTGAAGGATATCATGAAACTTGGGTCAAATGATCACCTCATCAAGACGATATGCAGAACTCATGAGGCAGTCATGATGGCTCAAGGTCACAACTCAAGATCAAAGTTAAATTTATTCCTACGATCTCTCAGCATATTGTTAAATAAATAGATTAAAATGTGTTGTAATTTTCAGTCATTGTTGTGTTTTCAAAATGGTATTAGGTGGAATAGGTTCCATTTCTCTGATGTATGACGTACAGACAGTTTCTTCTACACAGATAAAAATATAAAGAAAAAAGTGCAGGAGCATATTTATATTACAGGAGCATATTTTGTAGATGACAGGGCCTCCATTAGGATTCAATTTCATAGAGTCAAGACTGCCCAACATTCAGATTTTATAGTTCCTCTTAAACTTTCTTGGAGTCCTAGTTTTACTTTGTACAATGACCCTGAATGTCATCATTATCATCCTCATCAGCATTTTATTGCTTGGCATCTGCATGAATAGGTTGTGGGACCATTTGAAAGAAATCCTTTAATGAATTGGCTTTGATGCTTGGAATCTTTTTTTTATTGAACAATTTTCTGTTTATACATACCAACAAATCTTCTGTATTTGTATCCACTGGAAAATTGTTCAGACGTCTAAACAATTTCTACAAAAGCATACGCTGTTCATACGTAAAAACAAATGTTGGAAAAAAGTTCATACGTCTAAACAATTGGGGCTGTTAATACGTACAAACAAATGTGAGAAGTGTAAATGTTACTTAATGCAATAGAAAAGTGTTCATACCTCCGAACAAATCTGGGGACTGTGTGCATTGAAAGTTTGCAGATATCCGATTATTTTCTATAAAAGTCTAGGCTATTCATATGTATGGACACATGTGTAACTTGTTAATAATTAATTAATGTTGATAATTGTTCAGACGTTTGAACAAATCTGGGGACTGTATGAATTTGAAAAATGATCAAGACGTCTGAACAATTTCAATAACAGCCTTGGCTTTTCGTACGTACGAACAAATGTGAGAACTGAAAAAGGCTGTTCTAGAAATTTTCGGACGTCTGAACATTTTTCAAATGCATACGGTCCCAAGATTTGTTCGTATGTACGAACAATATTCCAATTTGCATAAATATTCTTCTTTTTCAGTTCTCACATTTGTTCGTACGTACGAACAGCCAAGGCTGTTTTAGAAATTGGCCGGATGTCTGAACATTATTCAAATGTATACAGTCCCCAGAGTTGTTCGGATGTACGTACGTACGAACGAACAAATGTGAGAACTGAAAAAGAATCTTTATGCAATTTGGAATATTGTTCGTACGTACGAACAAATGTGAGAACTGAAAAAGGCTGTTTTAGAAATTGTTTGGACGTCTGAACATTTTTCAGATGCATACAGCCCCCAGATTTATTCGGACGTACGAACAATATTCCAAATTGCATAAAGATTCTTTTTCAGTTCTCACATTTGTTCGTACGTACGAACAGCTCCGGCTGTTATAGAAATTGTTCAGACGTCTTGAACATTTTTCAAATGCATACAGTCCCCAGATCTGTTCGTACGTACGAACAATATTCCAATTTGCATAAAGATTCATTTTCACTTCTCACATTTGCTCGTGAGTGAAGAAAATGCTGAAGCAGGCTGTAAGATGTATGTGTATACACTAGGTAACAAACAATGGTAATTCAATTACCCTTATTGATGCATATAGGTTGTAAGGTGATGAGAAGACGGATCCAATAGGTTTCTCTTTGCATCCGTCCATCTGTCTTTATATTTAATGCAACATAGCAGGATACCCGCGAAGGTGTGACCCTCCATGTTCAGCTACAGGCGACCGATTGAATTTGCGCGTTATCAATTAACCAGATTTTATAGATCTTTGTTGATCGATATATCGAACTATACAGGCGGAATATACTCCTGGCATTATTGTATTGTTTTGATTGATGCTACCCTTGGAAAAAGCTTTTTAAATAATCGAAAGCGCCCGAGTTTATAATTATTAAACAGTTTGAACATATATTTTCTCATACTCTATAATCTTATTTTTATGTTCTTTTATCCTTCTTGGATCCAGTGTGTTTGAAATGCATCCCGTTGATGTTTTTTATTTATTCATTTTCTCACTCACACATATTTCTTGAAGAAACATCTGAATAATCCTTTAAAATACCAATACAATTTCGAATAATTATGATCTTTCGATATGTTTGTTATTAGCATAATTATAAATTCATTCAAGATTACGTTATGTTTATATAATGCTTTAATTATCAGAGGAAGAATGGAGAACATCACCTCATTATTGCCATGTTTACGCTGTGCTGCGTAGCTACGGCTGCTCCAATCTATCATTAAGCCGCAGCATCGTAATTATACACTGATTACCCAAGAGACCCTATGTTGTGTGTTACTTGCGTATAAAATATAGTGTTTTAAGAAGCCAAGTATGTAAATTACCGGATGTT
Organism: Mercenaria mercenaria; assembly: GCF_021730395.1. Lineage (NCBI taxonomy): Eukaryota > Metazoa > Mollusca > Bivalvia > Venerida > Veneridae > Mercenaria > Mercenaria mercenaria. The sequence continues at coordinate 56,263,620 of NC_069368.1, forward strand.
TTCTAAAAGAAGCATGACAATGAGACTCTATCGGGTAATAAAGGCAAGTACCATGTCCTAGTTCTAGATTGTGTACAGTGTGTACACTCAGTTATTATCTTCTCTGCATCTGCAAAAAGCCGCCACTAGAATGTTCAATGATTTGTGTCGACTGGTTCTTGACTGTGAATTTTGAAACTTTTATAAGCGCCTTCTCATTATGGTGAGTCAATATCATTTGAGCCGTGCCATGGGAAAACCAACATAGTGGGTTTGCGACCAGCATGGATCCAGACCAGCCTGCGCATCCGCGCAGTCTGGTCAGGATCCATGCTGTTCGCTAATAGTTTCTCCAATTCCAATAGGCTTTAAAAGCGAACAGCATGGACCCTGACCAGACTGCGCGGATGCGCAGGCTGGTCTGGATCCATGCTGGTCGCAAACCCACTATGTTGGTTTTCCCATGGCACGGCTCATTTTTGTATTTTATTGGTTTGTTTTCATTATTATTAACTCTTCTTTTGCTATCTTTCATTCCGCTAAAACCATATTGAATTAATATATGCAGTACATGCTTGAGTACCAGAAACCCTTTTTTGTATCTTGTAAACGAATGACAATTAAACACCATAACTTTTCATTTTATCAATGATTACTTACCTGTCCAAGAAATGGATAAATTAAAAATTTTATCAGGATATCAGATAAAGGAAAAAATATCGAAATTCTTGACCAGAATCTCGGTCAGGTCAGAATATTATTGGATGTCTCTAATTTCATTTTTTCATTATGTTTATTTTATTAGTATAATTCTAAAAGTGCCATAAATAATAAAGGCAGGCAGTTGAAAATATAATATAAAACAAATGGATGAGCAATTAAAGATTTTTACTGTCCTAAAGCCGCAAATTATTTTATCCTTAATGCATTTCCAATGGTGTCTCGAGTCAAACTAAGGACCTTCTTAAGTTTGCTTATTGGGTTTATATCAGTGAGAGATAAACAAATGTTGCTTTTACCAGCTAGGTTGAAAATATCAAAACACCCGTCTGATATACAAGAATATTGCAGTTCTAGCGCTAAATCCTGGGTTTTTTTTTCTGAACACATATTAGCTTTCAAACTAGGAAACAGATAAGGAACATTGTTAACCAATGAAACCCTTTGTCGACATTAGGTAATTGATAATAAGTATCTGAATAAAACGGTTTATATCTTGATTTAATTAGATACGGCGGCAACTAGCGAGGACAGGCAATCTGCGACAATCGGATAATCGCCGGCGTATCTTCCAATCGCGACCTCCGACTTTTCACTGACCAGTTAATTAGTTGGCACCTAAAGCGGACCACATAAATTGTATCTGACCTCATTCTTTCTGGTATTTGCGGTTCTTTGGGGGCAATTTAACGAGGGGATAATACTTGAGTATTTTTCTGCACAGCAAATTGCTTCCAAAACACTTGCTTTGGGCGAAACGAATGAATTATTTATGACTATACTAGTGAGAAGTAGAGTAGCGTCAAGATGTTGGAACTTGAATTTCATGAAACAAATCCAAGACCTACGTCAAAACTTCTTGATAACAGATTGAATGTGAAAATATGAGTAGCTCACCGTCAAGTTTATTATCTGGCTAATACCGAATTTTATTTACTTCAGTTAACAGCGTATTTTAAGATATGTTAATGTCTGCACCTATTTTTTGTAATTTTTCTTTTTAAATAACATCTACATCTACGTTGTACTGCCCAACGATCAATTCTGATTATGACTGAGAGGCGCTTGTCTGGGACAGACTATTAAAAGTAGATGCAAAGTTAAAAAGAATTGCAATTACTAAGGTTAAAACATAGATATAGATTAGAAGGTTACAGTTGCCAGCCGCTTAGTGAATATAATCAAACTGGGGCTAGACTGTATGTGAAGATGGAGAACATTCCAAGAACGAATTGTTCTCGGAAAAAATAGTTAAAAGACTATAAGATTCTTTCACTGGTTGTAGGTGCAGATGGGAATTTCCGGTCTCGAGGGTAACTGTTTAGGCGGTTACGAGGCTCCAGTCGAGTTACCGCGTAAACAGTTACCCGAGAGCCGGATATTCCCATCTGCACCTACAGCCAGTGATAGAAACTTTTCTTGCATACCATATTAAACAAAGAAGAGTAAAAATAAATTCAAACAAATAATTTTCTTATAGCACTTTTTTCTTATAGTAGCGTATTATCAAAGCGCGGGAACTTTACGTCCGTAAACAGGAAGTACGTCATGACGTTACAGAGACGAAAACAACGTAAGAGTTTCGGTTTTGTTTTATCATCTGCAGGTCAGAGACCATCAATTCAAAAAAGTACAAGGAACTTACTCGGAATGAGGTAAGTGTATACCTGGGAATAAGGTAGCATCTGTGCGTTCTGATTGGCCAGTCATGTAAACAAACCCAAGAAGTGATTATTTTTTTCAAAATGGAATATTTTTACTGCATTTACAGTATTTCATTATACATTTTGACAAAATTTGCTACATTTTATGTGTATTGAAAAAAGTTTCATCAAATGAATTTCTCCCGCTATGACAACGATGTAAACAGGGGATCATCTCATTCCACGAAAATTACTTAAATAAGTATCACTATTCATATGTTTCCGTCCGATATTTGGTGGAACTAAATAGTTCTTGAAAAATGTGATTGGATAACATGTTTCGATTATGGAGGCCGTACACGCATAATGTTATAATGGAAGTCTATGGAACTTTGGTGTTCTCTACCCTGCAATGAAACGTTATGTTATTTCCATTTCCCTAAAATAACGTTTTTTGAATCGAGAAATATGTTATAAGGAACAAAGTGGAACTATCAAGGTATAGACCTTTTTACACTGACCTATTTGCTTAGCAACGGGAAACAATTTTCGCGCATGCGCACTCTACGTAGGGCAAAAAGATATGACTGCACAATATAAATAACGTTAGAGATATATTCTATTCTGGTCTATTCGATCAATAATGAATTTGTTTTACAGTAAATATCCGCCGAAAGACAAAGGAAAATATATGTAGATCTTTGCAAACCCACAGCTTTAACTAATTTGCATTATCATTGATGAATTTGGATTAATCAAAGAGTTATAAAAAATATTTTATACTTCTTTGGATTAATGGACTATTCATTCGGCAATTTTGATCTCGACAAATTAAGGTTAAGAAAAATGAATAAATAAAATGATATTTTCCATGAATTTATGAAGTAATAACAAAGATTTTGTTTTATTTTCTAACGTGACCTCCCATAACTTACCACGTGTCGCAATAAGCTTACACGATACTTGAATTATAATTAAAAGTCGAAGTTGAAAACAAAATGTTCAATTAATAAAGTTCAGACTTTGGTTTGTATCCGATTATACTCAAACGGTGATCAATTCATTCAGTATTCAGAAAACAATAATAATAATAATCATCTTAAAATTATATCGGGTACTTTCCTTCAGTGTGTATAGTTATAGTCATTGATTTGATAAATATCTTACGAATTTAGAGTTTTTGTAACTACACTTTCATCGTTTTAAAAGGAAATGTCCATTAAAGTTCCAAAGTATATTCTTATAGATTTTAAAATACTAGATATCACGTGAAATGTTTATTTTTTGGTTCACAAAACAGCTCCGCCACGTGATATATTAATCTGAGTGCGTTCTTTAATGGCATTGATGACCGAAGGCATTAATGTATATCACATCAAAGCCATCTTATTTGCTTCAGTAACTTTTATGGTCCGCTCTAATTAGGAGACACTCTCGAAATTAACTTACGGTCTTGATTACCCAGGTGGCCAATGTTTTATCATGTCAGTTGCATAATAGTTATGCAATGATTTCCGGTATATCACTTTTAAACAGCAACTTCAGTGGTATGGAGCCGCGACCCCAAAGAATGTAGATGTCATTTAAGGCGGAGAAAAATATATATTTTACAACTATATGAAGTTATGGGAAAAATAGATATAATGAAAAATATGAAACTTTTAAATGTAAGGAACAAGTTTTATATTTGTATGATGTGTGGAATATAAACTGGAATTGCATGTTCTTTTCTGACGAAAATACGAATAAAGCAGTCGTTTCAGGTAAGATATGATTAATTTACATACATGTCTTTAATCAAAGTATACTGTATAATAAATTTCTTGACTGAAATTATCTTTATAATGGCAAAACAATTAGTAATATAATGATAATTTTATGTAGGTTTTCTTATCGTTGAGAGTTCTTTTGCCACACGTAAAGCGCGCATGCGCGTTAAAATCAAAACATCCACGGATTAGCGTAGCAACCAGTAACTTGTGTAAAATCATCTATTTAATTTTTATCCCGTTTTACGAAAAACATTATTATTACTACACACATCTTCTGTACATACGTAGTTCGTTATACGTCATTTACAGCACGAGAGTCATCTTACACCCCGGGGTGTAAGATGGAGTTTTCCAGCACCGGTGAAATCCCCGTCTGGTATGCAAGAAAGAATGGTATTGCGTATGAGATTGTCGGATCAAGTAATTCAGGTTCCTTGTTATAAATGGTTATGGTCAACTGCAATAAGACTGTACTTTATTTTTAAAAATATAATAAGGGAATTTTTGATGCGGCGTTGTTCAAGGGATTGAATATCTAAAGATAAAATATTTTAGTGAAATATTGACATTGGATATCTTAAATAAAAAATTTTCTACTCCAAATCCATTGAGTGTTTTACACGAATCTATATATTTCAAAATTGATCTTCCCCGTACAATTTTCAAGTAAGTATAATAAATAATATATCCAAAGCAGTTACTTGTCGTTGAATACAATCACTGTTTAGAATTCATATGCAAAGGAATTATCTCAAAAGGGCGCAGCTTGAGTGATATCATAGAACACATCTGAACAACAAGCAAATATTTATTCAAGAGAAAATCACTGTTTGAGATATATTATTTCGATTCTTACACGATATCAAGGACAATTGTCTTCAAACTAATATATGTATTTGTTTTGTGTATTTACTTTTCCAGTGCTCTACCATGACTTTTAACGCTCTGACGTCATAACTGTGATGTACAGAAAACAATTTTGTTGTACAGTAACACAGTTTTAGTCCTCTTTGTTTAACAGGCAAAAAACGGGTCGACGTGTTAGAATTGGATATGTATCATTGCTGAACTGTTTTGGTACTAAATTGTCATTTTAATGATGGACTCAAATGTTGTAAGTACACCATAAAACTAGAAGAACTGGTATTACAACAGATGTATATAAGAAAGTATTTTTTCCTCCCGGGTTCCACTGTGAATATTGATATTAGGGTTTAATCACATTTGTTCGGTAAATTGCCTTTCCAGATGCCTATACAAATGTAGATATATTGCTTTAGCAATGTCTGTGAAATTTTGACAAATGTATTTTCATCGCAGAATCTGGTAAAATCAAATCATGTACATATTAAAAGCTATCTTAGTTATCACGTAAGAACGCAATACGGTATTCCCGCATTTAAGACAAACTGGCTGACATTTCCTCATTTATCAAACTACAAAAAGTAGCTTTAGCAGAGAAGGTTATTTGACATGTAGCCTAATATGCATTACAAGTATTTAACGCCAAAACGGTTAACAACCCTGACTTCTTAGGAGAACAATGACCTATCAAAGATAACTAAATTTAATAGGAATGTATTCATTTTTTCATCTTAACGTATGATGCAAATTCACCAGAGATAAACATTCAAGTGAATAAATTCCCAGAGTTTTCTAATTGCAATTTTCACCTTCTTATTGTCTGCTGGTAGGTCGTTAAAGTTTAGAGACTATTGCTCTGAGCGTTAATAAGATTTTCGGGGGGAATAACCTATTTTCTCGTTATGATATAAAGGCAACCAAATTGACAAAAAGTACTTGGTTTTCTAACGTATCGGGTTCATAAATGCAGTATTTTCACATATGGCTTAAAGTTCCATAATGCTTTCAATATTATGTTAAAAACAAATAAAAAGCTGTCCAAGCAGATGATGTGCTCAATTACATGGTCAGAAAAGTGTCACTTTTAATACTGTAGATGAACGTTTACAGTTGGAGTCATCCGGGGAGGCAACTAAAAATAATAAATTACAATAAACTTTCTTATTCAAACCTTTGACAAATTGAAGAGAAAATAGTTATCAGAAATAGGATGTAACAACATAGTAATAGTTTTTGTATTCATGGTGGAAATTGTGGCAGCCACATTTCAAAGCGAGGCATTATGAGCCTTTAAAAACAACGTCATAGAAACACATAGGTTTTATCTTTTTATATATTTGACCGAGTGCTGTAAAGAAAGTTTTCCAGAATTGTGATACATCAAATTTTTCGGTTACAAAAGAACTCACTTTTACTTTTTAAATGATTCGCACCATATTGTTCAAAATAAGCAAACATTACAAAAAAGATAATTCTACACTTTTCAAAGTTATAAAGTTATAACTCTTGCACAATGTTCTAACTCTTCTATTCTGGTCGGTGCATAAAACAGTTGAACGGCTTTCAGTTTTGAAGAGGGTAAAATAATTATATAAAATCAATGTCGAGCTTTGTTTATTGAACTCTTCATCTGTATAATTGCTGAAAGCCAATAAATAGTAATACAACAAACTACACAAAACCTTGTTTTATTGTTCGCTCCAGTTTCATGCTGCCAATGTAATAAAACAAAAAATCAATATATCTATTTTCAGTGCTACTACAGTCAGTCATCAAAAAAGTTTAAATTGGCAAAGCTTCTATATAATTTGCATTTATTAACCGTGTCCACGCGTGAATGTTAGAGAGGGAAAATTTTTTTTTGTTTTATTTCAGTTGATTTAAAGACCTTGTTTACCATCACTTCAAATATAAACAGCAGATAACCAAGTCAGTGATCTTTGATTTCTAATAGTTAAAATCTCTTCGTCGCAAGTACCTGACAACTTCCCTACATTTAGTTTAAACATAAAGTACATTCACTAATAGATATTATCATACTTTGATGAAAGCAACACAAGGAAACGATAAGAATGAAAGACAAGTCTTATATGATTCTTCTCCTTAATCTTCCCTACATTAAACACAAGTGTGACCTAAGCTGTATTGCTGTCAGTAAACTATCAACAGGAGTGATCTAAGATCTATGACCAGGAGTGACCCAAGATGTATGTTGTCGTTGGTAATCTATCACGAATTTGAAGCCATATGTTTTACCGTTGTGAAGTGGATGTATAATATATCTACGTGAAGTCAAAACACTTAAAGCCATAACATCTGTTTATTGTTTATCAATACAGCTGGTTCTTTCATGAGGTCAATTTAGTAGTGTAATGTTCAGTAAAATTACTGCAGGTACCTACACATAGAAAGGGATTAACGAGACAATTTTGTAATCTAATAATTGTTTTCCCTACTGAATAATTAAATGAACAATTTCTGTTTTCTTCAGACTCGCCGATATTTCCCACGGTTAAAATCAGCTACATAGCGCGACAACCATCATTATAAGGCAATAGTAAAAATAATTTACATCTAGTATCATGCCGGTATTCCCAAACGATATAACACTGACCTACCACAGTAATTCAGTTATTATATAACTTAAAGGTTGTTTTAATACGATAATCTGTTAAGGTGTCTTATAAAACGATAGGATTGATATATATCAATGACAAAAGTCAAAATAATATGTCCTAAATATAAACATAACTGACTTCTAGCTTACATAGTTTTCTGCATTTAGAAGTTGAACATCTTTTTAATTGAAACAATCAATGTATGATTAAATACCCAACGGTTTGAACCCAGAAGAATTTGTATCGAACATTTTTTTTTTAAATGTGGTCGATAAAAGAATGGAACGAAATTAGGACTTTTCAATCAATGTTGTGTTATCATTTCATAGAAAAGTAGTAATATTTGTAGATATTTTAGTGAAACTTGTAACGAGACTTAGTGTGAATGTGCAGAGAAGAGCTTGGAAATGATTTTATCTAAAAGTTTTTAGTCAAATGCCACGTGTGACAGTAGTAAACAGCACCGTCATAAATTTGAACAAATTTCAGAATATCTACTTGTAGGTGAGTTTCTATGCTGGCATATTTCTGCTACTAGATAGCTGTGCAGCTTTCACGATACATAGAAAAAATATCTTGATAAAGAGAGCTTTTCTAAAATATAATCTCAAAAGCAGAAAGTTTCCTGGAAATATTGTCTGAAGAAGTTTGTCTAAAGGTCCCAGAGCTGTCATTTATTAGCTAAATAGCTATCTCGATACCTTCAGAAATTATCTTGATATTTCGAACTCTTCTGAGAAGTTAATCTCAATAGAATGAAGTTTTCTGGAAATAAAAAGCATATCTAGAAAAAATGATTTATTGCGATGATGTTGTCAGACAAATGCACAACTTTGCTGGAAAGTTTAGAATATTATGTATAATTATATATATTATATATTGTGATACATGTAGCTACCAAGCATCTCGTGGCAGCTTCAAGCACTAACGCGAAAGTTTGCGCTAAAATATTTTCAGGAGATATATAAAGTATCTAGAAAATATCATTTATTGCTGAAATGTTTGCAGAAAAATGCACACATTTACTGGAAAACTTACAATAGTATCATGATATCTAACTAGTTAGAAATATGCCACCATGATTCATTCTGCAATGTTTCAAATGTGCATACATGAATATTTTTTATTCAAATATTAACACTACATGTATTTACACAGGTTGTATAACACTTTATTACTGAAAAGCAAAATATTTAATTCATTTCATTCTATTTACAAAGGAACAATTTTGACCTTAGTATATAAATAGTCTGGCGAAAGTTTCAACCGTTTCAAAGCTAATAAATAACCAAGCCTGAGTTTATATTTTAGTAAGTTGATTATCGAGCTTGACCTAAAGTCTTTTAGTATCCCTCGCTTATTTCCTTATTGTCTACCCAGGGAGGGGTATTTTTCAGTGAACGTGATGTTTCAACGATAACATGAGACAAAGTCTCAACGGCAATTGTTACGGTATCGCTCCGTGTGATCTGGTTGGTTGAATTTTGAAGTCTAATATAACACTTATTATATATGCTTTTAAGAGTAAAAATGCGAGTGTGAAGTTAAATAAATGTATTAGCTCTCATTAGCAAGTTGAAAAATCGAACAAACTTATCATGGATAAAAAAGATAATTATACACAAATGTGATCATGCAATGACAACAGAAAATATGTGACAGCGTCTCGCATTGGGTGTTACAAAGTCTGGACATCAGAAGTCTAATTTGAAATGATAGAAAATATGGCTTATTAACCTCTCCTCTTTGCAAAACCATCTCTTTGACATTTGAGAAACTGGTTGGATGATGTTTCATCTAGAACTAACAATTTAATCAGAAAGACACATGTTATCGTCGTTCACAAGGCAAGCTGAACTGTTAATCTACATTCTAGTTACACACGGGCTTCATTTATTGGCTGCATACAATTTCGTTATTCAGCTTTTAGGCTAAAATAAACGTATATTTAATGTTCTACGGTAAAACAAATATATTCAGGTGTTCATAAAAATACTGGACGAATGTCCAACAGGTAAAGCCATGATCCATAAAACGCAGCCTTCTCAGGGAGAAACCCACAGTAACCAGACGTGCATGCACAAGACTAGCACACATAGACAAACACATGCACAGACAAGGACACATCGAACACATGAAGACAAACAAACACAGCAGGGCACGGTCTTAGAACGGTCAGTGGCAAAACCACCACTGGAGAGCTTTAATAATTTTAAACGAAGCAGCAAGCATTGTCGATGGCTGTGGTATTTGGAGGAACGGCAGATTTGTCATCATTTTTTTGCGTACATTTTTCAAAGTTACATTATTGTTGTTTGATATTTCGAATTTTCATTTTTAATTTTTAATACAACAACTAGTTTGTCTATCAAAGTTTCACTGTTGATATTCATTTTCTATACATTATTCACGACGTGTTTGCACATCAGAATAACAAAATCTTTATGTGATAAATTTCTTTTTAATTCTTACTCGTTCCATGGCCTCTTTCCGTTTTTTTTCTCTATTTCTTTTTTCACCGACGTCGGTTAGAGTCTTATTCGGGGTTTTGAATTCTTCATGTGTGGAATAAAATCTGAAAAGCAGATCTCTCGGAAGCACCGAGAACAAGGCAAACAGTGAAAATTGCAGACTCTGTTTGATTGAGTCTGTTCATGAGCGATGCAATCCAGCTGTCTTACGGAAAGTCGGTGGTTCTACTCAAGTGCCCGCCCGTGATGAAATAATGCACGAAGGGGTACCTGGGGTCTTCCTCCACCATCGAAGGTGGAAGGTCGCCATGTGATCTATAATTGTGTCGGTGCGAGGTGACACCCAACAAATCTTTTTTTTTTACAAAACACCTTTAAAATAATAAAAAAGATGCAATGTTTCACTATGTTTAATCCCTCTGTTTTTATTATTATAAAATAGGACAAAGAAATTTCAACTTTAATCGATGATTTTTGGATATACGGATATATATTGAAATCGATGATTAGACGTATCTTTGAAAAGTCATAGAGCTTTGTGTAATTACTTATATGTATTATGAAATAAAACATTATCCAAATAGAATCCTTTTTGCCCCAAATATGAAAGGTAGTGAATGTCAAATCACCCCTTGGTATGTCAGATGTAGTCGGACAGGATGATTTGATAGAAATTGCAAAATGTAGCCTTTTGTCGCACTGTTCTTATCTAGACTTGATGCTATGTCATGCGGGTAAGTATTTTCTCGTAAAACCTTATACGGTCATATTCAGTGGATAGCCACAATATGTCTGTTTAATTAATTCGTAGTTTATTGCATCTCCATGTTTCCGTTTTAACACTAAGATTCATAAAACGTGCGCATTGAGTAAACCCGTCGTACGTCTGCTTATTGCAGCTCTCTGTCTCTCTGCCTTTCTTTTGCGAAGTTCAGAAAACTCATGTAGTTACCTCAGATTCATTCCCGTTTTATTGAATCCCTGTCTTTTTCATTAAACTACAATTCATGAAAAGTTTTAAGCATTCTTTTAATCTGATTATTTTTATACGTTTCTTTCTCTACTTGTTCATTTTTTTTTTTCATAAGGCTTGTATTTTCAATGTCGGCCCGTGCATTCGCGTTAATTCGATATAATTACGCTTTTTACATCTGTTTCTTCTTTTCTTTCAAGACTGCAATTTATTACAACGCATGAAGTTATTTGAATTATTTTACGATGACACGGAGATGATATAGATTTTTTTATATAATTACATGCGTACGTATTTATTATAACCTTAGGTCATCCGAGACCGAGTGGTAACGTTCACTGACTTTGAATCATTGCCCATCACCGTTATGAGTTCGATATAGACTTTTTCATGTGAGGAGATGGGCTTACGGAAGGTCGGTGGTTCCAACTAGGTGCCCACTCGTGCCGAAAAATTGTTAGGAAGGGAAACGGCGTCTTCCTCAACCACGACAGCATGTTTTTAAACCAAACTAATTCTATTCATATAAGAAGAAACCCGTTTGGATTTCGCATAAAATCTTCTATGAATGAATCTGACTTTGAGTTCGATGATATAAAAGACAATTCAATCCAGATACACCATGATGATGTAAAATATGTTTTAGGTGGACGGCACCAAGGGCGCAGGGAGGAAGTTGTTCTTTCTCGTTGTTGAATAAGTCATATACGTTTGAAGCATGCTTAACTTATGAACAAAATTCGCTCCACAGCACAGTACATACTACGACGTTCAATCTTTGAAAGAATTGTTTGAAAAAGTTTCAATTAGCAGTGGTTTGTCCTTTTTAAAGCAGATATGCACTTATCACAAAATATGAACATCATATCATTTTATTCACATATTTTGCAGTATTAGTGTTTGCCATTGATATTTTAACCCTTAAATGTATATACATTTTTACATTAGTGTTTTTAGAGATGTTTTAAAGTTTACGTTTTCAATGCAACTTCTTTTCGGCGCTATATAACCTTTTTGTCACTCACTCACTCACAAATCTCAACATAGTTTCATTTCCTTTTCTGCCATCCGAGTCTAAATATCTGTCAGAAGGAAATTACTGAAACTAGTGATGTTGCTTTATTTGTAGTAAGGTTAATTATAATATATCATATTCAATAAATGATCAAACCGCTAGGGAATACGTTTATTTTCATATCATTTTTTCTGCTCTGGGTGAACAATAAACCCAAGAAATAAAAGTTAACTTTTCTCTTTTCTTTAAGAAATTGCCTGCCATTATTGGAATATCGTTACTCAAACGTAAATGATTAAAGAACATATTTTGGATGTCATAAAGTAAAGGAAAGGTGTTAAATCTATGCAATTATGCAATTTGGTCATATATTTCTGTCTTTTAAAGTTTCAGGCAATCAAGGTCTATAAGTAGAGCGAAGAGTACCGATATAAAAAACGAAACAGTAAGTAGATATCATACATATAAGTTGCAACAAGTATGTTCAACTGCTATTATACACAAATGGCATAACAAATATTCGTGTTGTAAGTAAATATTTATACTTGATCAAGAAAGTTGTTTATTCACGTCTAAGCCATAACGTCACTGCTTTCTATCTTATGCTATTATTTATTAGGTTCATCTTGACTTTTAATTTACTTGTGAAATTTTGAAATTTAATTTTCCACGAGATTGTTGCTGAAAGTTTTGTCCGCACAACTATCTACTTATATGACATGTCAGTTACATGACTACATTCTATAGGCACCAATCTCGGCTACTAGTTAAATAAGGATTGATTTATAGGTGATTATAGGTGAGTTTAAATGAATGACTCTCCTATCCCTAAACGGAAATTACAGACCCATAGATTTGCAATAAGGACATAAAACGGAATGAACAGAAACCTTTTATATAACTTAACTCTAGTCTAGGGTAATAAAGTTCCGATGTCCACGAAATCACATTTTGTTATGACTTTTAAACATGCAACGACATCTACGAAACAATGCTTCGTTCAATAAACTTCGTGAAATTAAACCTACTTTAGGTGAATGGCACCAAGGAAATAGATCTGTTCGCAGGGAGGAAGTTGTTCTTTCTCGTTGTCGAATAGGTCATACTCTGTTGACTCATGTCAAACACCGCTTACTATTAAACATATTTTAATCAACTGTGTAGACTTCGATCCACAGCGCAATTCATACTATAATGTTGAATCGTTAAAAGAGTTGTTTGAACAAATTTCTGCCGACAAAATTTTGCAATTTTTGAAACAAATAGGCATATATCAAAAAATCTAACCTTATTTTAAATTTTATTCACAATCTTTTTACACTTTTTATGTTTGCAACTGTTTTTTACACTATATATGTATATACCTTTTTACTTTAATAGTTTTATATAGGCTTTACAATTAAAGTAATTCATTTAACTATTTCTCGGCGATATATGACCTTTTTGTGTCGATTCGCCGTAAAACTCAACTCATTCATTCAAACACTCATAGTTGCGGACTCGAGAAAAACAAAACATTCGTCACGAGTTCTGAAGCATAACTTTCCAAGAATCTGCAGTTACTCGTGGTTTCTCCTATAAAGACAACAGAAGGGATTGTATGCATATAAATTCCCGTTTGAAACAAAATTCCTGCACAAATTAGCTAAAACACAGTGATAGAAGTAATTCAAACCCTATAAGTAATAAATTTCATTACACTTTTCGCGTTTACGTTACATTAGAGCTTTTGTAATAGCAATTTACTGTTTTACTCTGTGTGACTGTATACTTCCAGCAGCTTTTCCTTCGCTGGAATGTCCGTTTTGCTGATAACTGGAGACAAAGAAATAAAGAAACGCACCGAAAAGATATTGCTTATACAATCCTTGCTTTTTACACGCCATTTGCCTAGTGGTAGAGCGTCCGCTTCGAGTGTGGGAGGTCGTGGGTTCGATCCCCGGTCGTATTCTACCAAAGACGTGAAAAATGGTACCAGTAGCTCCCTTGCTTGACGCTCAGCATTAAAAGGGAAACTGGCTTCTCTTCTTTCATACCCTTGTGGATTCCATCAGGTATGAGGTGCCAAGAGTGATTAATATAAGTTGTAGAACTTGCTTCACAATCGACCTAAAATAAGTTATGTATAAACAATAAACTAAAAGTGGAGATTTGTGTTGCATCGGCTTTGTACTTTGCTCCCTGGCGTTGCACATAAAAATGTTTTATGTTAACATATTCAGAAATTACATTGCAGCTTGGTTATTACGTATATATATATGTATATATATAACTTATAGCTTGAGGCGTAGAATTCTTTACGCGAGGAAGCCATGTAGGTGGTTGGGGATTTTTCTCAAACATCATTGTGACGTTAGTTGTATCAGTGTGACTCTTTAACCAGACAAAAATCAATTGAAAACAAGCGAGAAACAAAGAGACGCGGATATTCAGAGATCTGCAATCGTTAATTTAAAAACAAACTTGGTATCTATATATACATACTGTATCGATGAAATCAGCAGATACTATGCTTGGTACTTTTTACATATTATTCTGATTCAGTTGTATTTGCTGTGGATTGTGTCGTTTCGTAATATCGTTCTGTCGCCCAATCAGAATTAATGTTGCCTCGTTGAATGCTGCCCGACAAACGTTGTCCCGCCGTACGTCGCACCTTAGAAACGTCACCCTGCCACTAACGTCGTCTTTTGCTTTCCAGAATGACTTGCATACATCAAGTCTATGCCATTTTGATTTAATTGATGATACAGGTTTATGAGATTAGTCTATTTCTTGAATATTTGTTAGTCCGTTTTAAAGTGTTACCAGAGGAAACTTCTCCTTCTTTCTACCCGCAAACACCCCGACACCCTCTGGTTTTATTTCGCAGTAATGTTACCGTAATGAAACAGTGCTTGCTATGAAAATCCAAGGTCTTAAGGTCAACGAGGTCAAATTTGCGCTCGTGATGTCAGATTTTCTTTGATTGTCTGAAATATTTGTCTCAATAAGACAGCATGCAACGCGCAAGATCTTGCACCTCAAAGGTCAATGTCACGTTTAAAGACCAGAGATCAAATCTGAAAATTTCTAAAAATAAATATGCCTTTATTGAATTATGAAGGAATGCTGCGATAAATGAAATCTCTTATAATTTAGAATAATAGATAAAGTGGACGTTATTTGATATGTCTCTTTGTCCGCCTATTTATCAGTCTGTGCGTTTTGTTTGTCAGTCGGCCACAAAAGGTTGATCCTGCCATATCTCGGGAAATCTATGAAAATATAGGGTAGCAGTTTATCGTTGGATAAAAGCTATGCCATTATATCCTCATTTTGTTTTCAAAAATTGTAGACAGTTTAGTAAGTTACATTTTCTCTCAAAATATGAGGATAGTATCTTAAATGGTTTCAAAGGTATTTACATGTAATTGTGTCAGTAATTATGTTTTACACTTAGGGGGCATTTTTAATTTGTTCATTAAAATGTGAATAGATATTTCATAACTGCACAATGTAACTTCAGAGTAAAATTGATATTCCATGCCACAAGCATTGTATGGTATAAAAATATGGATGTAGACAAGTTGTGAACATACAAAAGCAATTTATATAAACATATCAATGTATTTTGCTATCATCAATAAACTTAGAAACACAAGTTCTTAATCCTTGCATCTAACAATAAGATGTTTTGCATTTGCAAATGCCCTGTATGTACTGCAAACCCAGTATAAGGTGATTTTACCAAAAGTGTGCTGCTAATGCTAACTGTCGTTGATAATATTCGTATACAAGGCTCGCATATGGCGAAGCGTCGTTCGACTGGGCGACATTCGATAATTAGATAAGAGTGAATGAGGTGATTATTTTTTATTTCAAGATAATAAGCGTTTTTTGAAACATAGATTTTGTTTTATTAATGTCTTCTAAACCTACGAACTTTCAAAATAAACCCCAGAATCAGTTATAACAAGAATCATACTAAGATGGAAAACTATCTGCACTCGAATTAGATCAGTATATCACTTTTTTATATACCTATATAAATTCTGTAAAAATATCGGCTTGTATTTCACAATTAAATATGAACAGGCAGAAATAAATTCCGTATTGTACCTTCCATATTGTATGCTGCCGGACTAGACTCTACTGTCAGTAATATGCATGACCTGACACAGTTCTATAAATAGCGCACATAAAAACTTCATTTAGTTCCATTTTAATATCGATAAACATTGAAGATTTCGTTCAATAACAAAACAACAAACAAAAAGGTAGAGGTATATAATAAAAGGGTAATTATAACAGTAGCTAGATCTTGGATTTTGCATTAGGCTCTCGTGGATTTTGCAAGGTCGGATCACACCCGGCGCTTGCCGATCTGGCAAAAAGCCACTCGAGCCGAATACAGCATCCCAGATCGAGCTACTGTTATAATAACCCTATTGTCTACCGTTTATTACATCATAATATCTCGTCAGCGCCGCGTACTGTCATTTCCTCTCCGACATATATTGTTAGTCGGAAAAAACTAGAGAAATAGACTTGTGAATCTATTGGGATTTAAACATGGGCACTTGTGGTGGCAGCATCTAGCGCTGAAATATGTATAAAGCTACACATGCTCTGTCACACACCCCTTACTAAAAATACTAAAACAATGTGGTGCATAGAACGGTTACATCAAAGAGGTTTCTCCAGGAACCGGTATATGCGCGACCATGTCTTTACGGGTGTAGGGTCGGGGAGGGATTGAATTTCGATAAAGATACTTGAAGTTCATTGCTAGCTAAAATATATTTTTCTCATTATTGCACGAGTCATACTTCTGTGAATTTTGTGGTTCATTTTTTGTATTATAACAAGAAATGAAATAAAACTATTTTTGTTGCTGGAAAATAAATATATTCCGGACAGACGGACTTGTGGCATGCAAAACCTAAGTTCCATCACACTGTTAAATATAAACTTGAAAATCTGAGAAAAAAAGAAGAGACTTTGAAATACCACCTAAACAGTTACCAGTCAATAGAAATAATTGGAAAGGCGATTGAAGCTATTGATTTCCTCCCATTTATTCCTTCTACAACGTAAGTAAACAAACCTGTTCAAACCCATTAAGTATCATATTCTAAGAAAGCTTATATAAGCTATTTCACTTGCGAGTCTTTAGTGAATCAAAGAGATAAAAGTCTCATATCTTTTTTCTACAATCAGACATCTACAGACACATCAACCAACATTTTGCTAAACAACTCGATTAAAAATCTCTTGGGAAAGAAGCATAAATCTAATAACTTTTACTACAAACCCACGTAACTTTCAACTGATCTGATCGCAAGTTCAAATCTACCACGATTGTACTTGTGACCATTTCAATGATACAGGTTATTATCTGCGAGTATATATGAGCCACGCCGTGAGAAAGCCAACACAGTGGCTTTGCGACCAGCAAGGATCCAGACCAGCCTGCGCATCCGCGCAGTCTGGTCAGGATACATGCTGTTCGCTAATGGTTTCTCTATTGCAATATGCTTTGAAAGCGAACAGCATGGATCCTGACCAGACTGCGCGGATGCGCAGGCTGGTCATGATCCATGCTGGTCGCAAACCCACTATGTTGGTTTTCCCATGGCACGGCTCATATGTGAACCAAATGAATTCAATATATGCTACATCGTACATTTCTGAAAAAAGAAAGAAAGACCTATGTTCTGAAACAGTTCTGAGATAAGATAGCATTACACTCTCAACATTTTGAGTAAACATTCAAATCCTCCGCATTAAATGAGACCCCTTTACAGTTTTATACAACTAAAGTATAAACTAGGGAAAAAATATTCACCAAGACTGATAAAAAATACAATATACAAAATATAAGGATTAATACTTTTTATCTCCGAATCAGGTACTTTGAGTTTGATTAAGATACCACTGTCTACCGTTCATTACTACATTAGCTCTCGTCAGGGCGCTGTTCTGTCTTTTCGTTTTACAAATTAGCACCGATCGTACGTTTGGAGACGACCGAAAATATGGAAATATGTTGATGCATCTGTTTGGATTCTAACACGGACTCTTGTGGAGACATAATTACGCTCTGAAATGTGTGGAATTGCCCGTTGCACAGCTTTCGCTAACACTGTTGTGCTTAGAACGATTTCATCAAAGCAGTAACTCCTGCATCAGGTATTTGTGCGATCATTTCCTTTCGGGGGAGGGGCGGGGAGGGAATTGCCATGGCAACTTAATGGCGTGAGAGATGTTTAGTTTATTATTATTGCCCTTTGCCCAACATCTGGTTCCATGAAAACATTTCGAGCATTTTTCTCATTAATGCAGGAGCCGTATTTCTGCCTATTTTCGCATAGTAAGCAAAACAAAAACAAAAAAAAAAAACAAAAAAAAAAACAACAAACAAAAACGCTTCTGTCTTATGAACGAAATAAGACGACTTTGTCATCTCCTCTTGCCTTCTAGCTGGGTCCCTCAACAGCTCTACAGAGCTTATGTTCATTGTTTCACAAAGCGACGGTAAATAAATTTTACCTTTACATTTCAGAGTATTTTTGTTGGTTTAAGATTCAATTTTTTCCGGACGACATGCCAACATAAAGTTCCATCACACAGTTTAGTTAGAAACAGAACTCGTAAAAAATAAAGAGACATTGAAACATGTGTTCATATATAATTTGACATGAAATCATGAATTATTCAATAAGTACCTTTTAATATTTGTAACTATACTACTAGTAAATGAAATGGTATATCTATATAATCATATTTTTACATATTTTCTTTATCTATAACTTGTTAACTCTTATCATGCTGGACACGACTGATTCTGCCTTTGCGACCAGTGTAGATCATGATCAGCATGCACATCCGTGCAGTCTTATCATGATCTGCATTGTTCGCCATTCAGTCAGTATATTTTTGGTAAGCACCCCTTTTAACAGTTAATGGTACTGTCCAAATTGAAAAAATGGACAAGTTCATTATAGAAATTTAACAGGGTAAGGGTTAAGTTATTGACTAATTGTCATAGTAATATAGAGTGGATGTCATAATGCAACTATCCATGAAAATAATTGCTTTTCATGATTTACATAGTTACTGGGGATTGAAATAACGGGTGTTGAACTGCACTTCAGCATGTACTCGTTTTTTATTGTTTTCTGTTTTACATAATTACGCTGTCCCTAAACCACCTGTGCGATTTTAAATATCACCATAAACATGATATATTAATGGTTAGGTCCGTGTTGAGAAAGCTTTAGTTCAAATGATAGTAAGAAAGAGTTGTTTTCATGAAAATTGAACAGCAAATAAAACATGCATATTTCCTAAAAGCGATCATTGTAAACTTACTGATTTATGCGTTTAATTCCGGAAAAGACAACATAAAGGGGTCACACATTTGAACAGTTCATAATCTCTCTGAAAATGGGAAAATCTTTCATTGTAATAGACGAATAAGTTACATTTAAATAAATTTAAATAAACCAAATACATGTAGCAGAAAAAGAAGCAATGCAATAAGCTTTGGACCCATTTACACCAAATCCTGACAAAAATGTTACGTGTCAAAGTCTAGGACTTTAACACTTATTATTAGATCTCATGTTCAAAAACACAATCGCTTTGTCATTCATACACATATTAGTCCAAAAACATGTATTTCATATTGTAATTAAAACTAACAAAAAAGTGATGGTTGTTGCTACTTTAAACACTCGCAATTTTCAAAGAACTATAGTACATATCTACGTTTTTATCCATTTGCAATAACGTCCCATATAACCAAGGTTAACGTAGATTTCTTCAATTGTTTATTACTTATTTGTTTTATTTCTTTAGAAATTGATCCATTTTTAAAGGATGCAGCTTTTGGGAAATCTTTTAAGTATCCAATATTATACGGGACGGTACTGAATAACATGAATTTGACAAGTAGATTATTGGTAAGGTTGTTGTTCGTTTACCAAATATTTCTGCAGTTTGATGATATACTAAACCTTAACAATTATTGCACTTTTTTCATCGACGTTTCAATACTTTGCCTTGTTTAAGATAAAAATGTAAAACCGGAATTACGTGATGTCAAAACGACGTAACGTTAAATGACGTGTTTATGTACTTGATAGATATATAATTTTGCTTAGTGAACAAAATATCGAAAAGGACATAAACATGACCGTAATATCAGACCAGAGATACAAGGATGTCCCATTTCCAATAGGAAATACAATTATATATAACCTTTTATAGACCGCCTGTGATTATCGATATAACAAATTCGTCTTGGCAGAAATAGGAGAATTTAAATGACTTGTGTTGTTGGGCCTCTTTTTACTTGCCAATGGGAAATTGCCTTTGTTAAAAACAAACCAATGTTTCCTTTATGAAGCACATGTTAACACTGGCAAGCAATAGTTTTGCTATATTTAAACTGTTTTACAAAGCAACCTTGATTGTTACGTTGTAAAATCAACATTAGCCGTGTTGTACCCCTATCGGCCGTTTTACATAGTTCATTAGTCGACCGTATAGTGGATTTTATTTAGTACATAAAAAACATGAGGTACAAAGTTCTTTAAATATGATTTATTCATTCCAAATCCCGAAATCATCCTGAATTAATTAATACATAAAATCTCTCTCTCTAGATGCACATTTAAAATAAATAATTCTATCTTTCTTAAATTAATTTATCCATAGTTCCAAAATAGTCCTTTGAAATTAAATAAGTTTAATAAAAATAATTATAATTTAGAATCTTAAATGCCAAAACTGAGAGACACCCATCATCTTACAGCTCTGTTCGAAAGCTGAGGCGCTCTGCAGCAAAAGCGCTGCCTAGCTAAGGTGCTCTCGACATCCTAACCTCCTAAACCAACATTTTAGTCTGTCAATGAGACAAGAGTTATATAGCAAAACCGTTAAGGATGATGTGTCAACTGCTGACCATTTCTCATGCCACCTTAGTGGAATTAGTATATAATATATTCTAACAAGGTATATTTAAGGAAAGCAATCCAGTAACATTTTATAATAAGGATAGATATCTGCACGTCGAATAGATACCATGGTGGAACTTGTCATGCTTTATCTAAACTTACTGACCCTTAAATTAGTCTCGCCTTTACTATAGTCTAGCTACTTTAAAGAAAATGAATATGATTTCAAGTTTAGAAAATAGTTAAAATCAAAATCTTATTAATTACAATAACGATACAGTCATAGTATTATATTTCCTCCCTTTCTTGGAAAAATAAAAGTGAGAATCACTTTTCTTTTTAAAATCAGTGCAAAAGTAGATAAACATGTGCATCCGTACAATGATGATGCAAAACATACAATTCTCACTCACACAGTCCTATCATGATAACAATGATTATATACAATTCATTTCAAGCATTTCAAATAAGGTTTCGTCGTTGTGGAGGCGATAGTGGTTCGCTAGTGGGACATCATGGAGACACCAGTGAACATCTGTGAAGCGTTAGTGGTTTGATTGTAGGACATCAAAGAGGCATCAGTGAACATCTGTGAGGCGACAGTGGTTAGTGGGCCATCACGTAGACATCGTTGAACATCAGTGAGAGTGTTGACTTATATTTGCGTAGTCAACACGCTGGTGTACTGCGGCTACTGTTGTACCAGGACATTGTTGACCATAACATCAAGATGTTGAAGCGTTACCATTGCTGTGACCATTGTACCATAACACCATCGAACCATAAACAGTCGTACCATAACACCGTTGTAAAGGGCCACCATTGACCATAAGACAATTGTACCATAACACCAATGTACCACAGCATCGTTGTACCAGAACACCAATGTACCACAGCATCGTTGTACCATAACACCAATGTACCACAGCATCGTTGTACCATAACACCAATGTACCACAGCATCGTTGTACCGTAACACTATTAGACCATATGATTGTTGGACCATAGCATCGTTGAACCATAACATCGTTGAACTATAACATCATTGTACCATAACATCGTTGAACCATAACATCGTTGTACCATAACATTATTGTACCATAACATCGTTGAACCATAAAGAAGAGCTGATGTACCCCTATCAGCCGTTTTATATATAGTTCGTTAGTCGATCGTATAGTGGATTTTATTTAGTACATAAAAACATGAGGTACAAAGTTCTTTAAATATGATTTATTCATTCCAAATACCGAAATTATCCTAAATTAATTAATACATAAAAACTCTCTCTCTAGATGCACATTTAAAATAAATAATTCTATCTTTCTTAAATTAATTTATCCATAGTTCCAAAATAGTCCTTGAAATAAAATAAGTTTAATAATAATTATAATTTAGAATCTTAAATGCCAAAACTGAGAGACACCCATCATCTTACAGCTCTGTTCGAAAGCTGAGGCGCTCTGCAGCAAAAGCGCTGCCTAGCTAAGGTGCTCTCGACATCCTAACCTCCTAAACCAACATTTTAGTCTGTCAGTGAGACAAGAGTTATATAGCAAAACCGTAAAGGATGATGTGTCAACTGCTGACCATTTCTCATGCCACTTTAGTGGAATCAGTATATAATATATTCTAACAAGGTATATTTAAGGAAAGCAATCCAGTAACATCTTATAATAAGTATAGATATGCACGTCGAATAGATACCACGGTGGAACTTGTCATGCTTTATCTAAACTTGCTGACCCTTAAATTAGTCTCGCCTTTACTATAGTCTAGCTACATTAAAGAAAATGAATATGATTTCAAATCTAGAAAATAGTTAAAATCAAAATCTTATTAATTACAATAACGATATTGTCATAGTATTATAGTGTTATAATATGTATACACGGATGTTTTTCTGTTTGTAACGAGACACAATAGTTACTTTTGCTCAAATTACCTCGTTCGGAAGCTTTACGGGGGTGTTGTATAAAATGAGTTAACATACACAGCTTAATACTGGACAGGATTTGACAAAATCTTCAGTAAGGCTACATTTGAATGACACCGAATAGGGGAACAATAACCTTTTAACATTTAAGCTAACGGTAATTTGAAAATAACACAATTTCCAAATACAGTATACGGCCTTACTAAATATTCATTATGCTCATCAATATATAATAATAAGATCGTAAAACGCTCATTAAATAAGACGAATGTCGGGAGTATATGATAACATTTATGACAAAATAAGTGCGTTGGCTTTTGAGGACTAGCTTTCCAAGATTTTGTTTCCATTCTGCCCAAGTCCCACAATATTATATATATTAGGAAACATCAGCATAGCACACAATATAACGTCATGATAAAACATCACGTGTAACAATGGAAAACGGCTACTTAATTGTAGTTAATTAACAAGTATAATGTGTAGCCTTTGTGTTTTAAACATAATTAATATAATCATTTGAACAACATATCTATTTACAAGAGAGAAAAAAAGAGGAGAGATATGACAGGAGGCCCAAGGGGCAATAGATCTCGGGAATAAAATTTATCAAACGGAAATATTCTCTGTAACATAACGGTGCAGTTAAAACCAGTACGGCTAAATGCAGCACTCGATTTAAAAACGACCTACCTTAGAAACTTCAAATTCTGCTGTTGTTGAATCCATCGAAAGCATGATCAGAAAAGTGAATCCACCGACAAACACGACAGTCTCGAGTAAAGTTTGGAATTTATTCTGAACTGTTGGCCGTGATATTTCAGATAAATGATTACAAAATTTCTGTAAAATACCTCAACATACACAAATCTGCTCCTGGTGGCTACATCTTTTGCAATTCACTGTGCTACTTCTCGTGAGATTATATTTTACTTATTTGGAACTTTTGTGCAAAGGCACTTACACTACTGACGAAAGGCCAATATTGACCAGCACAAAGGTCATTAAACATAAATCTTTTGCTGTAGATTTTATTGTTTTGGTTGGTGCTTCAGCAGCAAGACTTAGATTCGAATTACCAACAAAAGAACTCAAGTGATCTCTAAAATCAAATCTATACAGAAGATGTGTTACAGAATGATTGAACAAAAAATTCATAGACTGTTTCCAGAAACTTTCAATTGCCAAAATAGTGTGTTTCTTCAGTACAGTGAATTTATCCGTACATAAAAACAAGCATACACTGAACTATCTGAAGGAAAGTAAATTTTATTACCCCAAAATGACAAATTCTGAACTCTAAGAACCAGGTCGAACGGACTGTGATACGTTGGGCGATCTGAAAATACGACTTCAGTGATGTTTTGTAATCACCCGATAAGGGTTTCAAATGGCAACTGGAAGAAAGTGGTATAAATGAATATAACGTCTGCGTTTTGTTTTTGGCATTGAGGTTACCTTAGTACTGCCACTGATCCGTTTCGACGAAATTTAGATTATTGAACATATATTTATGTTTGTAGTTGTTTAAATATAAATTGAACACCTCCCTTATAGTATAAACCTATTGAAAATATAAAGCTTTGGTTACAGTTAAATGTCATTCACTAGCACAATGTATTTATTTACAATACACGTGACCAGGTTAAGTTTGTCCGTTCCACCTTCTTGGTATGTAGTGAAAAAGTATTTTTGTACAAAATAAACTTTCTGTATGTATATACATGTAACATAAAACCAGTTTACATTGAATCATGTGACAATATTAAGAAGATAAACTACATGTTTTAATGTGTATTTTTAGCCTGCCTGAAAGTAGTTCTTCACTCCGGAAGTGATAGTCTTTCGTCATTTTCCGTATAACGAGAAATAAAGGCTGCGTCGGCATACAAAAACATAAAACATGCCATAAATTATTGGCAACTGTTCCAAATAACATAAAATACGGTTGTTATTTTTGAGTCACTATCTCAAAGCATACGGACCTATGAATTTTTAACCTTCTACTATAAAATACGTAAATTTACAAGAACTGGAAAGAATCCACATTGTAGAACATTGCTATACATGGAAATGTCATCAATATTGTATATATATTCCCAAGATCCCTCATTTAGGTCAAGATATTATACACCAGATGTGTCTGCAAAAATCAATCACAAGAGATAATCTTCTTTACTGACTGAACCTCCTTAATATATCGTGATATTTTCTTAAGTTTGGTCGAACTCTTCGTGCGTGTGAGCGTGTTAGGATTTCGCGCCTATTTTTCATCAATTTTTCGGCCGATCTAAATACATGTGAAACTTTATCGTAAGAAAAGTTGTATTGGCAACGTAATAAAACACATGTATGTTATACACTTCTCCAATATCTCAAAAATGAAGGGTTCTGTTTCTACCAGTTATCCTAATCAAGTAGCTTGACAAACTGATTCCATTGTAGACATGATTCACATCATATAATTGGGTCAGAAACTGAGAAAAGACAGATAATTAACACACATTTAGATCTTAAAAATGACAAAACGTTACGGAGAACAGAATGTGTTAAATTAGATATTGGTATTTAGGGAATTTAGTAATTTTGATTATTTTCTTTTTATGTTTGCTAAAGATATGTTCTTAAGTATGAACTGTGATGCCAAGATAACATTTGTTTCCTGAAAAACCCTTAATTTTGGGAATGATATGTTTTTTTTAAGAACTTGTTTTGAGTAATTAGCTATATATTTAATCCTTTTTTTACATGATAAAGAAAAATAAAAACAAACATAAAAATTCAGTAAAAAGTCTAATTTCAATTGGCAGCCTCTGAAAAAAGTGACATTTTATTTCAAATGACGTCATTGACGTAACAAGCGTTGCCCTGAATTTTTATGAAGAAATACTGTTTTAAAAGTCTACACCTTTGTAATATATATATATACTAAAGATATTTGCTTGAAAGTTCAATGCAATGTTCTTGAAACTTCATTTTGCCTACATAACAATTTGAAATGGTTTTAGAGCCATTTTCGCAGCCTCCAGCCTGTGTAGATACGTTTGCTGTTTACGTTTGCTGTTTTATGTGATTTTTTAAGTAAATAACAATTCTGCTTGAACTCTTTTGATTCAACAGTTTTCTAGCGACAAAAGTATTTCCCCGGCGGTAATTTTCTAAGCGCGTTCCTGGACACGACCAATTGCATCATTCAGGCTCTGTTAGAAATGTCATACGATGTACAATTAAAAAAAAATACTGTATTGGTTGTTTTGATAAATTTTAATGCTACTCAAGCAAGAGATAAGTTTTTCTTTAACACTGATTTTCATCTGTTGATAATTTTCTAGCATGTATGAAACAAAGAAAAGAATTGATTTAAACCGACAGAAATTATGACACTAATGTCAGACAGTAATTCTAATTTTGTACAATTTTTTGATAAAATAAAATATGATCTTCTTGCTTTCATAAGCGTTTGAAATAAGTAACTAATTTTGATCCCGAGTCCCATTCATTTCTGTAGGAAACAGATTTTAAGCTTTACGTGGTCTTTTTAAATGATATATTTTCATATTTATACTCGTCTCACAACATTTATTAAGTTATTGAAGTAAACTAGAAAAGTTAATCTTTCTTTCAATGAGTTTATTTTTAAGTTATTTTTATGTATTCTTGCTTCCATAAGCGTTTGATTATCACTGGTTTTACCGATTTTGAAATTTTTGCCTGTTTTAGTACACGTGTACTGATGACACCGGATAAACTAGTACATGTATTATATATTATATTTAATCAGATTCATATAATAACAGGTATGATTATAGGTTTCTGAATTTGAAAGACATGTGTGTCGATCTAATTCCGTGTTTAATGTCATTACTTTGTCAGATAAAATAAAAATATTATTTTAAATTACATGCTTGAATAAAAATATTACATTTTTTTAAATTCATTTACTAATTTTCAATACTAAAATTATTTATTGCATTAAAACATAACATAACATAAAGTTGATTAACATATAGAACTACATGTTCATAGTTAAACTTAAAAATAGTACATGTAAATATATCACACGTACAATGAAAGTAATATTCACATTATAACATACATTTGCAGTTTACTCTTTTTTTCACATACTTCACTTAAAAGTAATGGACAAAGATGAAAACATATTATTCGGCTGAAGTTATTGTAATTATTGCATTTCTGTACATGATAACCCCCAGGCAAGCATCACTATCACATTGTCATACAAGATTAAAGTCAAATTACGCGTTTGACAATACGTCAATCGAATGCTGGCATATTTTTGTATATTATGGTATCTAATTGGATTAAGTGTTTGTTTGACATGCCCAATATTACGGCTCTTGTCTAAACACACTCACAGTTATAACCGCAATAACAATTTTTAAGTTAAAATCTAAATTATGGATGTAAAGTTATAAATTTTGATAATGTATATTACCGTTGAAAAACCAAATTTACATTATTGTAAAGTAAAATGCATTTATATGTCACGGATGCATAATATTTAAAAATGTGTATTTCGAAAAGACACTTTTTTTCAAGGAGACTGGAAAAACACATATTTTTGCCTTCAAAACATAATAAAAAAATTAAATACATACTTAAAGGTTACGCTGAGTAATGGGAATAACATGTTTCAACAATTCAAAATCACCAATTTGAAGAAATTACAATGTTATGTATATCAGATAGACATGTATGTCGATCAAATTCCGTGTTTTATGTCATAACTTTGTACGATTAAGTAAAAAAAATGTTATTTTAAATTACGTGTTCGAATAAAAATATTTAAATTTCAAAAATATTTTTTTCTAATTCATTAACTTTAAATCTTTAAATTTATGATTCACATATATTTTGCCCTTAAAAGATATAATTACATTTTAAAGATTAAATACATATTTAAAAGCTAAGCTGAGTAATGGGAATAACATGCTTCCGGACTCTTTATTTTGAACAAAAATTAACAAAATCAGTGGTAAGTCATCAAGATTATCAAGATAAGAGATATTTACAAAAATCGATACTCATGATGGTATAAAGGGAAACAATCAAATTTAAACAATTTGGCTTAATATCAAGTGACAATACTCTTCAAAACACGGTCTCATTTCTGGACATGATCCTTGATACATTTGATAGCTATATTCCTTGCAATAATGACAAATAATAACCATTGTCTGAAGTCTAGGAAACTATTTACTGTTATAAATGTGTTCTCCTGTAATTAAGTTTCTTTTATTTCCCCGATTCATTGAAAACTGAAATAAAACTTAAATAATGTTGCAGCAAAGATTTTCTTCCTTGAAAATGAAAGGAAATTAATTCATACGGAGAAAACTGCACCCAAGATGCCTATGTAATAAATGTTTAATACCAAAACGAAAGTGGTTGCAATTAAAGTCGGCTACAATTTCAAACATAAAATCAAATCAAATAACAAAGGATAGCATAAAACGTATTCAGTGTAACAGCGTCCAATGTAATTCAATACCTTGCTCTTCTCGGCGATATATGACCGTTTTGTGTCGATTCGCCGTAAAACCCAACTCACTCACTCACTCACTCAATACCTTGCCTTAAAGTTTTTTTTCAGGGCCAGTTATACAGGATTTTACACCTCACTTTGTGCTGTAATTTACATACTACCTGAAAAAAGTCTCTCTCGCCTGTGAGGGTCTCATAAAAGGTCAAGACAATTTTCTCTTATCTGCGTAGTTTTTATTTCACAACTATTTTGAGAAGGAGGAATATTTCCCTTTTGACAACAATGTTTTTTTTTACAAATATAGTGTATAGTATATTAAATTTAATGAAAAGGGTGGAACGTTCCTCTTTTTTGGCAAAACTTAATAATTCATATGAATTCTGTTTACATAAACAGACAAATATTTCATTCTCCATTTCAACAACACGTTTAGTTACAAAGAAAGTGTGCAGTCTACTAATGAAAATGGTGGAACGTTCCTCGATATTTCGAAAATTGAAATTTCATGCCTACATTATTATTATTTCAAAATTATTTCGAAAAGGGAAAAATATTCCTCCCTTTCAAATACACATGTTTTTCTTTTACAAATAAAGTGTATAGTCTGTTAATTAAATAGGGTGAACGTTCCTCCCTTTCATGAAAATTGAAAATTCGTGTCCATTGTGTTTATATAAAAGCGCACGTGTTTTTACAAATAAAGTGTACTAATGAAAATGATGGGACGTTCCTCTCTTTCTCAAAAATTGAACATTAATGCCTACGTATTCTTTATTTTACAGCCCTTTTGGAAGTGATGAATATCCCCCCCCCCCCCCCCTTTCAACAACACACGTTTTTTAACAAATAAAGTATACCAAGTATACCAATGCAATAGGTGGAACGTTCCTCCTTTCTGCAAAACTCGAGAATTCATGTTACGCTTCGTCGTCGTGAATTTTGCGCCTTGCGTTTTGCTACATGCGAAGGCGATATGCGAAGCGCGAGATTCCAGTGGCGAAGCGAATAATTGCGATATTGCGTTTCGCCATCGCGATCTAGCTCATCGCGTATCGCTAAAGCAAGCGATGCACAAAGCACAAGCGCGAACCACAATGGCGAAACAGTGATTACAAAACTTACAACATTAGGTTGTAGATGTTTGTTTGTTTGTTTGTGGGTATAGCGCCGTTTTTTCAATATTATGTCAGTTATGTAACAGTTAGCAGTACACCTAACCAGTAATCAGTACCACAAGGAAAGTACATACAAGTTTCAAGATAACATCTGCATCTACATCTTCTATCTTCCTTATGAATGAAAAGTGTAGTTTTAGATGTGGCGTTAAGCCAGCCAGTGATTGGATATATGAAACCATGGTTTAATTATATTTCAGTCAAAATGATACCAAAATCGACTCAACAGAGTAGAGTATCGGAGAGTTTGCCATTATTTAGATAGATTTCAAAGGATATTTTGAAACTTTTAATGCTACATTTGTATTCAGTTTTGTGTGCAAATGCTAAACACTTGTTACATGAAAGAATACTTAACAAACAACATTTATAGACATCTTAGTAATATTTCTGAGTGAAAGGTCATCAGATAAAACTCAAAAAAGCCCATGTTTTTTGCGACACCTTCTTAACAATTGTTTAAATAAACTGTTTCCTATCAAAATCTAAAACGACATGTGAGGGGGATAGAAATGAAGATAATAATGCATGCATTTATCAATCATTCATTACACCAGATTGGAAACATTGCAAGTTTGATTTCCTTTCTGTCTACACGTCCCTCTGTCAGTTTCCTCTAAAATACGCATATAGGCAACCACATTAGCGTCATAATAAAATATGAAATGCGTGCAATAAAAAGTTTGATTGGCTGCCTTTTCCACCGACAAAATAAAGTTAAACGCAGTAAAAGAAAAATGATTATTTACAGATATGTGTAAAGATCGCACATGTAAAACAGCATGAGCGTTCTTGCTTTTACCATATCAAATAATATATCGTTGAAATATAATTAAGCTTATTTTATTACATAAAAGCCGTTTGCCTGCTGTGAGGTACCTGATTAAAAAATCGGTAAGGTCTAATACGTATTAAACAGATATCTTAAGTTATATCCAAGTAGAAATCAAGGAATGGCGATTGGTCGTATCACACTGTACTGAATCATGAAAATAAGAATCAAGCCCTATGTAAATCTCTTACAGTGTCTACAAATCAAATGGAAGATCATTTTTGAGACTTCGTGATGCTTTTATCCTAAACCTACAAAATCGACGGAATGGATTTTTTTCTTGCAACTTGTCTGAGTATATAACTATGATCTTTGTGCTCATAACTTCAAACATGATACGGAGTGCATTGGTGCACTTATACCTCGGATTGACGCCATTGTAAAGATTTACTTCAATTAAGTGTTGTTATATTTTCTTGTCGTTTTGGATCATGGAGTCCATTCAATATCTATCTTACAGAATTTTGCTTAAGTCGATGCTACGGGGGTTGGTAAGACGGGTATTGCACTTTCCATTACCTCTCATGAACAAACTTGATCAAACCAAGTCCATTATTTTACCTGGTTGCATTCTTTACTTCCAAAGGATCTTCTAGATTTTATAACTTTACACAGTATGGTTGGGTTTTTGTCAGTAAAGGGACTAAAATAGAGAAAGGTGGAAACTTCACAGGTCGCTCAACACGACAAAAACGAAAATGTTGCAGGCTCGGTTTGACTGAGCCTGTTCATGGACGGTAGTGGAAATGCATGCTACCGTCCACGCCCTCTAGCCCCGGGTTGAGCAGAACTCAACATTTACACATGCTAAAAGTACAAAAAGCAATTTAGAGACATCCGCAGATGTATTCAAACGGCGGTGAACATGGAACCTTCAATGATACACGTGTTGAAGCGTGTAATTCCATGAAGAGCGGCGTTTGGTCCCCAGATAAAGTAAAGGGTTTGCCCCAAACGAGAAAACAATGGGCAGAACTAAACAAACTGGAATTTTGGAAGGGGATCTGAGGTTATGGAGCCTGCGTATCACAGGAACTGTCAAAAGACAAAATTAAAAAGGAGGCACTATATCCGAGGGGTGATTATACAATACCCAAGGCTATGAAAGCGGGAGTATTGGAATCACCCAGGCCGAAATGGTCATGTCAAGAAACTAAACAATACCGATAACACGACATAAAAGTCGTGCTGAACGATCTGAGAAGATCGAAATATAACAGCCCTGACTGAATGTACGGGGAGACTTTTAACGGCCGCCACACGGCACAAACAACGCTGCTGTGATAATAAAATAGAGAAAAGTGGAAACTTCACAGGTCAACCCACACATTCTAGGCAAAAAAATAATTTCTCTCAAAAGTCAACAAAAAGTGAGTACCCTGAAAATGACTAGTGGTACAAACGTAGTTGAGGTTGCTGAACCACTTGCCCCTCACCGACGTGGGTTCGAGTTCTTGTGATTTCGAAATCTTCATGTGAGGAAGCCATCCAATTGGATTATGGAAGATAGGTGGTTCTACTAAGATGATTGAAAAGTCACCATATGAAAAAAGCACAAAGCAATGAAGATCAGTTCTGAAAAGAACATAATATTATGTACATGCATATAGAATCATATTTATTGTCAGTTCTCCAACTGACAATTAATTTTCTTTCATCAATACATCTGTACTTGAAAGAAATATAGTCTAGATAACATTTTAAAAAATTTAATCCGGAAGTTAGTGTTTACGTCTACACATAACGTGTCGAACCGTTAGCCTTACTAGCAAAGAAGCAATTGTGTCTAGATCGTCCTCAGAACAAGGACTCTTTACACAATTTCATAAAACAGGTAATGATCAACTGCGGATCGTTCCTAATGCAGTTATGGCTGTAAGGTAACTTTAATGAAGAACTCATACATATCAGCGTGTGAATACAGATTTCAAACGCACGGCAATATTCTTTCCACTCTTGGAACGTAACGTTTTACTTGACAAGGACAATTCGAAAATAATATGTCAACAAAAATTGATATCAAACTACATGAAAATCATATTATTTAGTTAAATTAAATGAAATATAAAAATATATTGACGAGAAGTAAAATCT
The DNA here is from genome assembly GCF_021730395.1 of Mercenaria mercenaria. Lineage (NCBI taxonomy): Eukaryota > Metazoa > Mollusca > Bivalvia > Venerida > Veneridae > Mercenaria > Mercenaria mercenaria. Next base: position 56,296,163 of record NC_069368.1, read on the forward strand.
TTCTTGATTGCCTAATTCACTTCCATAGGATCGTATTAGAGAATTTATTATTTTAGAAACTTATTCGCATCTTTGTTACGATGAGGTCATGCAAGTCTGTATGTATTGACGTGATTTAACATATAACTGCGTTTCAAATAAACAGGGCCAGCTTTTTTAAATCAAAATAGTTTTTTATCCAGGTTTACTACAATGGCATAAAAAACTTCTGTGCAAATGATAATAAATGATAAAGTTTTACATAAATTAGTTATATTGCCAAATTGTAGAAAAAATGATTTATTAGTTTACTTGAAAGAAAGCTTTGATTTTAAGAGATTCACATATTATTAAATGAAAGTATGTCCAAACCTCCATCAGACACAAAACTGCCTCAAACTGCAAACGTCAAAAGGGCATCAATATGATGTAAATAACAATAGAATGTATATCATAGCAATCGATCGGCTTCCTCTAACCATCCACAGAATTAGGTTAAACGCAGTAAGGGGAACATTACCAACTCATAAATTAATACTAATATACGGTGTTCCGTTTGGACAATCGTGACTTTTTACTTAATACTAAACCGCGATGCACGATGGTACGATGACGGAAACGCGATGGAACGATGCTGAAACAACGATGGTACGATGGTGAAAACGCGATGGCACGATGATGAAATCGCGATGGTGCAATGGTACGATGGTGAAATGTCGATGTAAGATCGCGTTTTCATCATCGCGCCATCGCGTGTTCATCATCATACCATCGTGTTTTCACCATCGTACCATCGCGTTTTCACCATCGTGCCATCGCGTTATCATCATCGTACCGTCGTGGTTTCACCATCGTACCATCGCGTTTTCACCATCGTACCATCGCCTTCCGGTTAGAAATGCGTAGTTCCGTACACTTGTATTTTTTTCAACAATAGATAAATGTATCTCAATGTATTTTGCGAGAAGAAATTTACCATTTAGATCCTGCTGTTTTGCAAAATGTTTTACAAAATGTTCAGTGCTCACTTCGTTCAAACTGTAAAATCTTCAAGGCCACGTCCTTTGTATTTTATGTATGCATAAAAGTAAATAAAAAGGTGGGTGTAATAGTCACATGGTAATATTCAAACTCAGCTTATTCTTGTTAGGATGTAGAAGGTACATTGTGCAATGTGGAAATGAGATTGTATCAAGCTTGTATTTTACTGACACATATACTGTACCACTGCGCATGACCACCGGAAGGCGATGGTACGATGGTGAAAATGCGACGGTACGATGGTGATAACGCGATGGTACGATGGTGAAAATGCGATGGTAAGATTATGAAAACGCGATGACTGACACGATGGTGAAAACGCGATGGTACGATGATAAAAACGCGATGGTACGATGGTGAAAACGCGATGGTACGATGATGAAAACGCGATATTACATCGACATTTCACCATCGCACCATCGCGATTTCATCATCGTGCCATAGCGTTTTTACTACGTACCATCTTTGTTTCGTCATCGTACGTTTTAGTATGTTTTCTACTGAGGAAGGAGGGGGTGGTCAGATCGCTGAAATATCCCCGAGTTGAGTATCCCCTACCACACTTGACAGTAGGGTGCAACTCTATTTGTTCTTGAACTTAAAGCTGCGACATAAACTAATTGATTTTAACTATTTGTGCTATAAAAAAACTGTGTCCAGGGAAAAACGATCAAATAGCGCCAATAACTTATGAAACTGTATGCTTTAAATTCGAAGAGGCAAAGGGATCTTCCAAATTTTTCTTTGGAAGATCCCCTTGCCTCTTCGAATGAAAATAAACGTGTTAGTTTAGTTTGGTTTATACTCATTTATTTTTCTTCGATTTTGTTGAAAGCTTATTAGACCATCTTTTGAGTCTGCTTCCTGAAATACCAGTACTAGTGTCATAAAAGAAAGTTAAGCTTGACCACAGTAGGGCTCAAACCCTGTTTTCATGAATTATATATCTATTAGACTTCATGATTTACGGTAAAGTTTGCTTGCAAAATAATTGCATTTTTGAAGCATAAGGTATATTTAACATTTGTTACAATTCTTAGTTTCTGATACAGATTGCATTTTGGCTCATTTTGGTAACCAGGGCCATTATCTATTAATTATGCAGTGAATCAGATCAGAAAAGACGTTTTTTCCATATTTATAAATGAATGGTGACATTCTGTTAAATCATTTTCACAGAGAGAAATCATCTTGCGCATTGATCAAACTCGCGATGTCTTTTTTTATAGACTGGTGAAAAGGTAAGTATGTAGTAATTGCTGCAAATATTGATTCCCCAAGTTTGGGTAGGATTATGAGAAGAAGAAAAACACACTCGACTTCTCTAGTGCATCATTAGCCGAAGCAACATTCACAGTTTCCCCCAACCTATGTATTTATTTATGTTTTTCTTGTTTATTTTCAGTTTTTATACAATTTTGTTCCTGTTTGGCATATTCTTCAAACAATGTGTTGCAAACTCTATAATCATGATAATAAGGCATATATTTTTCAGGTTGAACCCTTATTTATGCAGTGGCTTTATTCACTGTCAGAAGTATCATTCTCTTTCCTGTCTGGTCAAACATATCTGGATGCAGCTAGTAGTTGGTATCGACAGTCTCTTCAAACTTTTCAGAGACAGTTCTGCGTTCTATTGCTAGCACATCGGTAAATTTATTTATTTATCATACCGGATTTGTTCAAAAAGGCGCTTAACATAGCGTTATAAATTGACCATATTCTTGGTTTATGTCTTTCCAAGTTGCTAGATTAAGCTGTTTGTCATGAAAGAGAACATTTCAGTCGAGTAGCATCATTGCACAGCCGTCTCCTAGCCATATTTTAAAAAGTTAACGTAGTCCCAAGCATTTCACATGGAAATAGGTTACGTTTGAATTTACACATATTTTTCTGAGCACATGTGCACGTATGCGATTATACTTACACTATTACGCTTTGAAAACGAACAGTATTTGAGGTCCTTTAAAGATATTGAGAATATTCTAAATAAGTTATTTGATCATAACAAGATGATTAAAGACCAATCACAAGCCACACTTACTATCAATTTGGAAATCATTAAATTTTATTCGTGAAAATGAATTGGATGACTTAGCGAGAAAATCATCTCTTTCGACCTGCGCTGAATCGGATGCGAGATATAAGGTAAAACTGATGAAAAATCTGTTCAAACAGCTGCCGGACACAAAACTTTTTAGATACAGATTTTTTTGAAAGTTGGATTTTTTCAACAGCAAACACAAGAGGGGTGATTGTACTTTAAATATACATATTTTATCTTTTTACATGTTCAGAAAATCAAGTAATTCTAGCCTACGGATAACAAAACTAACTTCACTAACGTCCTTTGATTAACACTTAGAAACCTAGAATTGAAAAATAACATGCATGAAATTAGGCTGCATCGCTCTTAAAGACTGATTAATAATAATCAACAACCACAAGAATTATTGGTGTCTCTCCCTATCAGGTGGTATCCTGTATCTTAAAGGAATTTGTGAACTTTTATGCATGGGTATCTTTTGACAAATACACAAGCGTGATTGCGTATTTCTTCTTAATAGAATTTATGCCAGTATGAGTGACTATAAGCGTATCAAATGCACTCGGCTGTAACATAAACAAACGTAAACAAATCCAACAAACAAAAAGCAAAATAAACAAAAAACTATTACTTTTCAGAAACTCACAGAGAAACACATAAGAAGCGTATTCCATGAGCTTGACTGTAACATGAACAAACATTGTTTTAAATTATTTTTGAGTACATGTCACATCCAAGACTGCTTAATTTTAGCTAGTATTTAATTCGAAATCATAACGCTGAAGGTCGACAACGGATATTTAAGATATACGCAAAACAAAATTTAAATTTTGTGGGTTTATTACTCTTTATTCAAACAGAAGCACGACCCTTTATTTCGCATTTTTCAATAAATGGATTAATACAAATTGATTCATAGTAACTCATATTTACTTAAAAAACGAAATAGAATCCGTTCAGTCTAGTAGACTATATGGAACAATCACATTGTGTTCAGTCGCCATCGGTTACTGTACACAAAAGGTTTTTACTGGTAATCAGTTCGTTGGCAACTCTTCAAAAACAAGCTATTTGCAGTAATATAATGTTATTAATCAAGCAATTTCGTATTGGCCTTGTTATTTGTCCAAGGTTTGTCGTATTGGTCCGAGGCCGTAGGCCGAGGGCCAATACGACTGCCCGAGGACAAATAACTAGGCCAATATGAAATCGCTTGATTAATGATAATATTATTATTCAACTTTCAACTGTTGACGGTAACACCGTAAGAACTCTGTGAGTTACCTTATGACAGCTATACACGTTCAGGTGAAAAATCTTGACAAGTTTTTTAGACGTATTTTAGAAATCATGATCATTTTCGCCAGTAAAACAGAATGAGTTGTATGTATAGGTACTTGAGAATAATTTTGAGAGATATTTTAAATGCGACATAATCAAGAGTAACTAGAACTTACCTTATTTTTTGGAATTCCTATTTATTTTCCCTTTAGCGAGAATCTATCATTTAAACTGTGATAAAAACTGCTTTAAAAGTCATTTCCTTTTAGGCTGCAAGCAACGAGACACAAAATTATACACATATGTGTTGATCAAGATAATACAACCAACCAAGCACATATTATATAGTCCCATGCCTCGTTTAATTCTTACCCGAAATTGTTTGCAGTTCACAACTGACACTCTTGTTTGCCAATTTATTCATCAACTTTCCAGCGTATGAATCGCTATTTATCATTGCACAAATAGTCCACACTATCAAAACGTCTGTTAAAGATAAGTCTCATCCTTTAAATTAATCTGAGTTTCCATATTTTCTTATTAATTTCCTTGACAACTGCCAGAATTTCTGACAGGAAACACTTGCATTTTACACAATACCGAATAAGCGAAAGTATCGTTGTAATCTCTGAAGACGTGCATCCCGCTCAGTCATACTTGGTTATTAAATGAACATGTTGGATGATTTTTTGTCAAAATGTGAAAAAAAAATGTAATCTATAACTCTGATGTAAAACAAAATGGCGTCATTTAAAAATCTAACGGAAGTGGCTTCTCCGTATTGGCCCTCTCTTTTGAACCAATCAAAATGCTTGAATTCCGTACTGGCCCTGTTTTTCTCGTATTGGCCCTGTTTTTCTCATATTGGCTCAGTTATGTTTTGTATTAGCTCTGTCTGTTTCATATGATGTTTGCAATTGATCTAATACAGTGTGTAATATTGTAAAGTTGAATAATAATCAGTCGTATGAACATGCCTTTTTAAATCATTTTGCTTTTATTCTATTTCTTCGCTAATCGTTTCATTCTGATAATTGTGTTTTGATATGTCTCTAAGTCAATATAAACACACTTGATAAACTACAGCAGTGACATTTGAAATTTAATATACTGACTTTTAAGTGCTTTCAAGAACATGTTCACGTCTTGAAGGTCCCAAGAAATTAGTTTATTGATCAACTTCTTAAAATTGCCATTAAATATTTAGAAAAGGCAACGTTGTTCGAATACGTAAAAATTCAGAAATGATATTATGTGTTCTAGGGCAATAACTAACATAAATTATCTAATTATATTGAGATGTGTTAATGACATTTTTGCATTTTTAATGTAAATACTGATTAGTAGATATTGCGGCATATCTATTGATTTGATGAACATAATTACATCATAAAAGACCGTCAAAAGAAAAAGCACATTATCAATGTGTTAATCTTTAGCTTGCTGGCGGCAAGTGGTTTTGCCTTTGCGACCAATGCACACCAAGATCAGCCTGCACGTCCGTGCAGGCTGATCATGGTCTGCACTGTTCGGTATTCAGACACTATCAGTAAATTTCATAGAACACTCCTTTGAATAATAAGTGGTAGTGCCCATAGGTAAATGTAAAAAGTGAATAATGGCGGGAATCACTCCGTTAACGGACGTTCACCGAAGAAGTGTAAACATGTAAAAGTACAATCAAAATGTAATGCATAGACTGAAATAAGATTTGATCATTTCTTTAAAATACAATTGCGAAGAACATTTAACACTCCATGTGATGAAAAGCTATTTTTGCTACTTTTATGAAAGTGATTTGACTAGTTTGCTTTTGTATGTGGTATGAAATATGATTTCGTATTCCACTTTTGTTAAAAATGTACTTCCTTAATATCAATACAGTACAACTTGTATTAAGAGACCACCCAAGGAAAGCATAAAATGTAAAATAAAACTAATTTAATAACACAAGAATGAGCTGAAAATAAAAACGTACTCTAAAGCAACTGGTGTCTTAATAGACGTGGTCTCTCAAGCAAGTTTAGCTGTATATTATTATTGCTTCTAAATCATTAGTATCAGCTCAATTCCATACAGTTTCCCCTTCATGTGCTATATAAAACTACACGACGTCTTACTCCGAAATATTAACGGTGTTATATACAACGAGCAAAATCATTGTGATTTACAGCTTCAGGAAGTCATACGTTATTATAACATTTCATACATTAACACACAATACGCTAATTTCAAAGTAAACAGCATGTTGAGAGCTTTCAAAGTGTTTTTTTCTAGCAGTGTACTTTTCTAAAATGACATTTTTGTGTAATTCTGCACGTATGTTCTTGATTAACTACGTATAAAAACAAGGATAAATATCAAACAGGGAATGTCACGTTCCAAAAACGCAGTCTCCCCAAAACGATACTCGCAACAGGCAGATGTGCACACTTGTAACACACACACTCACATACAACGCAAACACACGAGGACAAAACAAACAAATAAAGGAAAGTGACGATTTTACTTCCTGAGCGGGAAACAAGTTATTATATCTGATAGCAAGTTTCCCGTTCTGGAAGTAGGGAAAAGCCATAAATTGATTTACCGAACGCGAAGTTTTTATTGTTCGATGTACTTAATTTGATGTTTTGACCGACCATGATCTGCCCTATATCTTGATGGGCAAATGTTAATTTAAATAACATGACGGAATAAAACATGGTTATTGCAATTTTTTGATAATGTTTGCAATTTACCCCAAAAGTGCAGATGATCTTAGCCGATAAATGAGGATTTCAGCCTACAATTATATGCAATTTGAATGTACAATTCTATTTTGAACAATTCACCTCGTCTAGTTAACCACTGGAAAAATATCGCTGATTTTCAAGGAAGATGATGGGGAGATGTCTAAAGTGATTTGTTGTGCCAATCCGCGGAATCAGTGCTGCTATCTACAGTAAATGCAACTGGAAAAATCAATTCAAACATCAGTATATCCAAACTGATTAATACAATTAATGACAACGTTTGATCTTAACATGAATGTTTACGTATCCTTGACATGAGGACACACCTGGTGTTGTTGTTTGTGTATCTGGTAGTACCCTTCTTAAATGTCAACAATCACATAAAGACAAAGGTCTTATACTGGCGATCTGCTGCTGCCATAGGGTGTTTATTTCCAACAAACAAGTTGTCATAAATTAAGACAATGCATTTATGCACGTAAGTGGTCCTTGGACAAAAATAGAATCAAAGAGATGAAATAATTAGAGGCATCAAACCTGGGCATAGAGAATGAGACTGAAATATTAAAAGTACATTTTGTTCGTATAAATTTAAGTAATGACGTGAATTGATTTAGATTCTATGTATCAGTTCAATTGAATAACAACGATAGCCGATAAGTACAGAAACTCCGTTGTAAACGTAACAAAATGTTTTCCACCAATTTGTCCTTAGAGAAGTAAAGCAAGGGGAAAATAAATCTAAAAAAAAAAACAACACATTTACTAGACCCTTCATGTATGTATACGTAGTACGAAATACAATAAAGCAATTGTAAGCATAACTGTGACAATTTGTTTCATTTATAAGATCGGTTGGCATCTACTGTTATTGAAATTGGAACAGAGCTAGCAATGAAAATGAATACGCCTGTTTTCGTACTTACTTACCACTGAACATTGAAATAGTTTATGAGAAGTTAAGTCTCAGGACCTTACAAAAACACGTGGTGATTGAAGGAGTGAAAAATAATACCACCAAGTATCTTAATCTGAAGGTCCTTGCTTCCGGTATTTATACTGGGGTAAATTGTAGAGAAATAGCCTGTTTGTAGAAAGTATGCTGATGAGTGAACACCGTCTGTTAAATTTAATCCTATCCAAGGTATTTCTATGCAATGGAAACAAACCTTACCTATGTCACCTGCAAAATTCGTTCTCATTTTTCTAGATAATTTTCCTTACTTCGATGTTTCTGTTTCCAGCTTCATCAACATTTTTCACCTTGAGGAATTCTGTACGTTTAAAGTTAAAATGACATATTTCTCTACAGAAAATGTAAGAATTTCCCAAGGGCATTTCCTCATTTGATCGTTACATATGTTTCTTTTAAAATAAGTGATACTAAGGGAAAAAAGACACTGTAGTAATTATGCATGCCTGTAGGTAAAACATGCATAGTTCGAAGGATAATCACATAAGCCTATAATAAAACTTTAGGAATTGTCTCCCGTTTTCCTGAAACATATATATTACCCGGGATAACTTGTTTGTGTGCGTTTGTGGTGGGGGGGGGGGGGGGGGGAAGTTGGCTCAACTATTGTTTTCAGAAAATGGTCCTTTCTTTATTCTTTCCTGATTATGATTAATTCCAATGCATACATTAGTGAAGAAGCACTTTACCATCCTGGGCTTGGATTGTTTCATTAGTTTAAGGGCCGAAAAACAATCAATTGCATTTTAATTGCAAAAAAAAAATATGGTCAGCTCTGACGTACCCCGTGCTCGTACTAGAGGATGGGATTGATTGGATGAAAGTCAGTCTGTTGTTCTATTTCTGACCAAGATTGAGCTGGCAGAGCGAAAGTGTCCGACGTATGAAAGGAAAGATACATGTTTCATTTAAAATCACCTAAAATACAAATGACACAACTTGGGTTTACTAACATGAGATACTGTTGACCTTCCTGAATGGTACAGCATTTAATACGAGTCTATAGAAATGAGCCGTTGCAAAATAAAACCAAATATATTTTACAGTGTTTCGCGTAATTGTCAATTTGCTATATGTACGTATAAATACAAATGACTGGTGCATAAATGAACTTGACAAGATGTTAAAGTGAAGCAGCTGAATGAACGCTAAGCTGTAGAATAACTATGATCATTATTTTATATTACACCTCAGCGAAACACATTTAGCCAAGGCTTGTTTTTCTTTTGTTAAAGTGCGCGTTAGTCATTATCATTTAAATACTAAATACAAATGTTGGTTTATTCAACATGGATACTAGTTGAACTTCGAATTACGATTTAAGGTTATAGAAGAGCCGTGCAAATAAACCCAAATTTTTTATGCATTTTTTTTATTTGTATATTGACGTTTATAAAATGATTTCAAAGAATTGACAACAGATTAGATGAACAGTGACTTTTGACGTTAGCTCAGAATAATAACATTAAAACACCTTGGACCTTTTCTGTGATATCCTTTCTTCTATCATGTATAGGATATCTAAAGAGTAAGAGACGCAGACATATCAGAAAGCTGTGTTTTGCAAATGAAAACAATAATATCACATAAACATCCTATTTTCTTTCCAGTTTCTTGTTACATGAGCATTTGACTAGGCTTTTTTCTTCAAGAAATGATTTGCATAGCTGTTGAAGTATGGTTGTGTTTGGGATGCTCTGTGCTTCCAGAATATCTAACCTAACCTTTTTAATAAAATAAGTTACACTAAGAATATAGAACAAACTCATTTAAGGTATTAGGTCACTAATAGTAATGTTTACAAAATGGCATTTGCTTGGTATATTCTGAAAGGTAACCGTGTTTTGCACTATTTTGCAAATTTTAAACAACTTTTACCGTGCCGTTTTTTATAAATTTTGAATAACTTATGGTATCTCTTCAAGCTCAAGTAGAGACAAATTTCAAAGTGATAGCCACTATCAAAAACATTTGCAGAGAACTCATTTTACCGTTAATTTCAATAGAAGAAACATCAAACTATTGGTAAACAATTATAAAACACAAAATAAAACTGTCAATATCATTTTTTCTATGGTTTCTCAAGTAAACGGATTTAATGAGACAGAGTTCATACGTCAACATTGAAAAAATAATGTCGAAAGCTGTGTTTCTGTTTTGAATTTTGCTTACTCCATTTAAAAATAACCTTATGGCAGACGTAAAACCTATCTAAATTTCTTCCACAATATATTATCTAAGAGTGAAAGCAAAATAGAGAACTTTCACCACGTGTAACTCAATATTTTTTAAGATGTTTAACTCTACCCCTTCTGTTTAAGTAGTAAATTCACTTTGAACACCAAGAAATCGCTTATAAGATTGATCTTTTTCCATTTTTGTACAAAAAAAATCACTAATAAGTCTTGAAAGAAGTAAAAACTTACTAGTAAAAAAGGAAAATAAGGGAAAAAAATTGGGTCCCAGTAGGGCTTGAACCTACGCACCCCTAAGAACTGCAGTAAAAGTAGGTTTATGGTAGGAATTGAATACTCTTCAAAAAGGAGGTTCTCTATTAGTGATCTAATACCTTAAAAATTGTTTGCTGTTTTCTTTTGCTTGATTACATTCTAAGCCCTAGAGAGGTCATCCTACTAAGTATAACTAAAGCAATCTACCTGTATTAGACATAGCTAGGGACCCCTCAACGGTATTGCGCGGTTAATGCCTGTCATAAAGAGACGAATCTGCTATAATTTTTATTTTGCTTTCTTACACTCAGTGCTTCCAACGAGTCTTCTAATAGTTTTATTAGCTTTACAGATAGTTCTGATGAATACTGCTATCTGAAAAAAATACAATCCAAAGCCATTTTTCAACAGAGCCTAGCCAGTTTTCCTGGATTATGTACAAGTACAAACCTGTTCTCCGCATGAACGCCGCAAGTAACTGCCAACTTCCCCACAGGAAGTAGAGCAGGAGGACGAATTATTTCAGACACAATGTCTTTTATCAAATCGTCTCGGAGAACAATGATTGTCCAGAAAGTAATGTCTCTGTCATATATAGAGTTATGGTTTTATTTCAAGCCGCTAAATTTGAAATGCTTGCCAACTTGATATGAATGAACTGTATAACTAGGCATTTTACTGTTTATTACGTTAACAAATTAATAATCATGTGATGTTTTTCAGATAAAGACATTTAAAAATATATATATTAACATATCCATAAAAACGTGTAATTTTGATAATTATATGTATTTTAAATTTGTTAGCACTGCAAAACACGGAAGAATATACGAGCAGCTATGAATATTCGGGAAACTATAAAATGTGTATAATTATGGTTTTAGTTCTGGTAACCATATAGAAAATAGCAAATATGATACTAGTTTATTCTTTTAACAACGCATAATATCAAAATCATTATTATTATCAGGTAATTTCATTATCTGTATATATAATGTTGAACTTTTTTTCTCTATGTTTCCTGTGGCAGAGATACTCTGCATATTTTATATTTTCGTCAACGTTATAGAAAAAAAAATTATCATAACATATACAGTGGCATTTTTCTTTCTGGTCTAGTACCAGTGGCCTTACATTAGGGCATCAGTAAATTTAAGTACAATTTTCATCTCACTCATTATTCATAATAATTGCTAAAGATCGATCTGGCTACTGGGCAGCGGAGTTAAAAGTCTGTCACTTGCTTATATTACTTTTCGTTTTAGATCTACAAATTTAAAAGACGACTGCGTCCAATATTAAGGCTCAAACTATGTTAAACATACGTACGACTGCACCATTCGAGGTATACTTGCAAAAAATTATCCGAGGGGACATACCTCCGGAGCTCTCTAGAGCCTCAAGTCACCCCAATCTTGGTTACAGATTTACAACAACGTATCAGAAGAACGGTTAGCTTCTTTTAGCTAGGACCCAAGAATAATCTACGTTATATCTTATTTGAGTTGTCGGACCGTCGTTGTAATAAATTAAACAATGTAGCTCTGTATATGTGTATTTACATTCTATTTGTTATGGCATCGGATTAATTGAATGTTTTGATTATACTTCATAGAATTTAGTCTTACTCGATTTTATTGCTATCGAATGACATCCTTGTTTTAGAAAGATTTTCTCGCAGGTCTCTTCGTTCGCTTGGACAGGTCTGGCTAGAATATAAGCAAATCCGTTCACGTGCACAGACAGACCTTCCAACGAGTTTTTCCGACATATATAGACCCTAGGCAAACGAATAATAAGGTAAACCCTTAGTCATTTTTTACTTTATTTCAGTATGTAATGCAGTTTTATTATATTTTCATTCATAAAACAACTCGAATAGTGGGTAAATAATAGCAATCGGCAATGTCCGTTCGATTCCGTATTCTTTATGGAAAGTCAAGTGCACGTAATAGTCACGCTGTCGGTCAAAACAGCCAAAATAATAAATGAGATACTTTATCTTAAGGAATTGTCTTTATACGTCTATTTTGCTAAACTAATATGGTGCTGTTGCGTTCAGAACATTCTGAATTTTTCGAAGTTTACTTCAAATTTCCCTGATTTGAATAACTTAAATTTAACGTTTTACACGCAAAATGTGTTAGACCGTCGGTTCAGGTACTGCTCTCATAAAATATTGTTATCCTGTAGACTGAAAAAGAAATCCTTTTTTGGTATAACATGGGAATCGCCTAAAAAATACAAACAAAAATCGCGAGTCATTGAATAAATAATGCAGCTCAGCCTTTAGGATCTTTTTTAAGTTCTTCCTTTCTCTCTAAATGTGCTTTACATGCACGCAAAGGAGTATAAAACCGCAGTAAAATGCTTTGGGCAAAAATATTCACAGAAGCTTGGCAGGCAAATTATAGACTGTTTTAAGATAAACGATACATTGTAGAAATATATTGTTTTCGTGTATCTCGTGTCGCGTTTTATAATGGCAGATACTGAGTTATATCAAAGTCTATGTTACTATAGCAGCACTATTCAAAAATATTTTGGGCACAATTACATCAAACCTTGTATGTAGCATGCTAGCAAGGTCATTTCTCAACTTTGTTAAAATGAAGGCTTTTTGCCCCTGTCAGGGGCCGCTAGGGCTGAAAATAGAATAAAAACAAAATTCTTCTCATGACCTTCCTGATGGACCTCTATCAAACTTGTAGCTTCATTGTAAGGTCCTTTCCAACTTTTGATAAAATGAGGGCGCTTTGCCACTTTCAGGGGCCGTTTGAGCTAAATTAGAAAGAAACATTTAAACGACTTCTTCGCCTCGATTTATTTGAATTTCGTATCAGTTTGAAAGTATCTTAGTTTCAAAGTGTTTGTATTTATGATAGTAAAAGTGTAAACTTTAAGATAATTTACTTCTACAAAATAAGATCCTGTCGTCATGTATTTTTATAATGATATGTGGTTCCCGTTTAATTTCTCACGACTGTAAACTCACTTTGACCACTGGTGTGTGTTTTTTAATGTAATCAGCCGGATTTCCAGATGGAATTTAGACGAAAACTGTATACATCAAGGGAAGCATTGATTGACTGTAAAACCATTTTCATTTACAAAAGAAATTAAGCTGAAATAGTTTTGCTAGATAAAAGAGCATTTTGACGTGTGTTCAGTAGAATCAGAATTAGATTAAATTTCTGTACGTTGAAAATAGAGTAATGCTGGTACACATCGCACCTGTGGCAAACTGTTTATACCTTATCAGACAAATAAAAAAGAGAGGATAAAATATATGAGCCGTGCCATGAGAAAACCAACATAGTGGGTTTGCGACC